>NC_141877.1:647215295-647518326 GCF_056163025.1 Triticum urartu | reverse complement strand
TGATGACTTCATGTAGATGTTGAAGATGTGGATGCTCAATGTTGATGTAGATCATTTGAAGCTATCCATTGGAGTGAGTTGCACTTTCAATACCTACACGGGTTAGTCCCACAAGGCACAAACAAGGATATCCATAGACATAAAGTGATGCACACACAAGATGATGTCTATGAAAGCTTTTAGGTTACCTTGTCCCTTGTCTTACAAACAAGATGGTTTGTGACTCCTTGAACTAGTGCAAGATGTGGAAGTTGATTGCACTTGTTCTTGCCAAGATGATTAGAGTGAAGTATGTTGGCGGAGTCACCCTCAAGAACTCTCTAGTTCTTCTTCTTCGGGATCCACACCATCTTGATGGGAATCCTCGGTGTTGTAGTTGTACTTGATGAAGTGGAACTTGAAGTAGTCTTGGGAACCCACTTGACCAAGGCCTCAGGTGCTTCTTAAAATGCATCAATTTCCTCTTGAAGCTTGTCCTTGCCTTTTTGCTTGTGGTCTTGTGGTGGAAGATCATCTTGAGCTTGTGTCCCTTTGAAAGAAGTAGGATCATACTTCTCTTGTTGACGAACAAACTTCGTCTTGGGATATTGATCTTCTTCCCACTCAACTCCATTGGCATTGAACTTTCGTTCAAAACCAACACCTTGATTCTTACGGTAACTTCCTTGCTTGCGTACAATTTCCTCGAATTGCTTACTTCCGGCAAGGCTCTTGTAAACACCTTTCTCTATAATTCCCTTCAATAAGCTATTTTCTTGCTCAAGTGTAACTTGGCTAAGAGAATCATTAGTGGAATCAAGAGAACTACTAGAAGCAACAATATTGGATTTAGCATGATTATTGTTACTACTAGAGGAAGAATCCTTTTTGTTCTTGTTACTAGACTTGACTTGAGGCATGTAAGTGGATAAAAGTAAACGCTTGGCAATGTAAGAAGAACTTTTCTTACGAAGATCATCATTGATTGCTTTTAAGAACTCATGCTCTTGCTCAAGGTTGAGCTTTTCAAAGCGTAATTTCTCATGAGTCCTTAAAAGTTCTCGATGATCTCCTAAGATAGTTTCATGAGCTAACTTAAGAGTGTTTAGTTCTTTAGTTAGAGACTCAATCTTCTCCTTATCATTGTCATTCTTTTTATCTTGATTAGCATGATTAATTGACGTTTCATCACAGTATTCATCACTAGAGTTGTCAACAAGTAAATCATCATCACCTAACAAGTCATCTTCATCACTATTGAAATCAACATACTCGAGGTGTGATACCTTTGGGCCTTTAGCCATGAAGCATGTTCCAACTCCTTCATTTGGTGAGTCAAATATGTCGTAGGAGTTGGTTGTCACAAGTGCTAGACCGGCAACACCTTCATCTTGAGTATATTCGGAGTCGGAGTGATAGCTTCTCTCGGAGTGGTTGTCGGAGTCGGAGCCGGATACCCATTCACCAACATGAGCTTGATGTCTTCGTTTTGTGTAGCTCCTTGATGACTTGTCCTTTCTTTCTGAATCCTTGATTCTCCGTGAGGGTCTTCATTCATAACAATCATCTCTACTCCTTCTTTCTCTAGATGGTGATTCTTCTCTTCTACTTCTTCTCTTGGGAGAATCTTCTCTTCCCTTGTAGGGGGCCATACACTCATTGGAATAGTGTCCGGGCGTTCCACAATTGTAGCAGTTTCGCTCTCGACTAGAAGATCTTTTGTCATTGTAGGACCTTGACTTGGAGCTTCTCTCTTTGCTTCTACTCTTGTAGAACTTGTTGAAGTTCTTCACCATTAAGTTCAATTCTTCATTGAAGGTTTGTTTCTCACTCGATGATGTGGGGGCTTCACATGAGGCTTTGTAAGCACCACTTTTTTTGTTGTGAAGTTCCTCTTTATCCTTGAGTGACATCTCATGAGCAACAATTCTTCCGATGACTTCCGTTGGCTTGAGATCTTTGTAATTTGGCATCATTTCGATCAATGTGCACACGGTATCATATTTTCCATCCAAGGCTCTTAGGATCTTCTTGATGATGAATCTATCGGTCATCTCTTCACTCCCTAAGCAGGCAATCTCATTTGTGATAAGAGCAAGCCTAGAGTACATTTCAGCAACACCTTCACCATCCTTCATTTTGAACTTGTCAAGTTGACTTTGAAGCACAACCAATTTGGATTCCTTGACGGAGTCGGTACCTTCATGCATATCAATCAAAGTATCCCAAATTTCCTTTGCATTCTCAAGACGGCTGATTTTGTTGAATTCTTCGAGGCACAATCTGTTGAAGAGGGTATCATAAGCTTGAGCGTTGTATTGCAGCATTTTCAACTCTTCCGCGGTGGCTTCACGGTTCGGTTCTTTCCCGTCAAAGAATTCACCTTGCAAGCCAATAGACATAATAGCCCAAACGGCGGGGTTATGTACAAGAATATGCATTTTCATCTTATGCTTCCAACTAGCAAAATTAGTGCCATCAAAGTAAGGACCTCTATGGTGATAATTTCCCTCGCTAGATGCCATACTCTCCTAGGTTGTGAAATCAAGGCTATGACCACCGAAAGCTATGGAAATCAAAGCAAATGGAGACCAAAGCTCTGATACCACTTGTAGGATCAAAAGTATGTCTAGAGGGGGGTGATTAGACTACTTGACCAAATAAAAATCTAGCCTTTTCCCAATTTTAGTTCTTGGCAGATTTTAGCTATCTTAGCACAAGTCAAGCAATCTCCACACAATTCAAGCAAGCATGCAAAAGAGTATATGAGCACCGGAAAGTAAAGCATGCAACTTGCAAGAATGTAAAGGGAAGGGTTTGGAGGATTCAAACGCAATTGGAGACACGGATGTTTTTGTCGTGGTTCCGATAGGTGGTGCTATAGTACATCCACGTTGATGGAGACTTCAACCCACGGAGGGTAACGGTTGCGCGAGTCCATGAAGGGCTCCACCCACGAAGGGTCCACGAAGAAGCAACCTTGTCTATTCCATCACGGCCGTCGCCCACGAAGGACTTGCCTCACTAGCGGTAGATCTTCACGAATTAGGCGATCTCCTTGCCCTTACAAACTCCTTGGTTCAACTCCACAATCTTGTCGGAGGCTCCCAAGTGACACCTAGCCAATCTAGGAGACACCACTCTCCAAGAAGTAACAAATGGTGTGTTGATGATGAACTCCTTGCTCTTGTGCTTCAAATGATAGTCTCCCCAACACTCAACTCTCTCTCACAGGATTTGGATTTGGTGGAAAGAAGATTTGAGTGGAAAGCAACTTGGGGAAGGCTAGAGATCAAGATTCATATGGTTGGAATGGAATATGTTGACCTCAACACAAGTGTAGGTGGTTCTCTCTCAGAAAATGTGTATTGGAAGTGTAGGTATGTTCTGATGGCTCTCTCCACGAATGAAGAGTGGGTGGAGAGGTATATATAGCCTCCACACAAAATCTAACCGTTACACACAAATTGCCAAACTCGGTCGGACCGATTCAGCAAACCTAGTGACCGTTAGTATTTTCGGTGGGACTGAGATGCAACTCGGTAGGACTGATATGATTAGGGTTAGGGCATAACATAATCTCGGTGTGACCGATTACACAAACTCGGTGGGACCGATTTTGGTAATAAGCTAACCAAAGAGTTGGTCAGGTAAACTCGGTGGGACCGATTCGCTCATCTCGGTGAGACCGAAATGTTACAAAAGGGAAACAGAGAGTTTACATTGCAATCTCGGTGGGACCGATTGCTCATCTCGGTAAGACCGAAACGTTACGAAGGGAAACAGAGAGATTACAATCCCATCTCGGTGAGACCGAGATCCCTATCGGTGAGACCGATTTGCCTAGGGCTTGTGGCAGTGGCTATGACATTTGAAACTCGGTGGCGCCGGATAGAAAGGATCGGTGGGGCCGAGTTTTACTTTTGGTTTAGGTCATATGTGGATGTGGGAAGGTAGTTGAGGATTTTGGAGCATATCACTAAGCATTTTGAGCAAGCAAGCCATTAAGCAACACTTCATCCCTCCTTGATAGTATTGGCTTTTCCTATAGACTCAATGTGATCTTGGATCACTAAAATATAAAATGTAGAGTCTTGAGCTTCAAGCTTGAGCCAAACTTTTTGTCCTTAGAATTTTGAGGGATCCACTTTCCTCATCGATGCCATGCCATTCATTGAGCTTTTCCTGAAATATTATTCTTGGAATAATGTTAGCTCAATGAGCTATATGTTGTTAGGAATTACCAAAACCACCCAGGGATAGTTGCACTTTCAGCAGTGAAGCTTGAAGTTGCAATGAAAACTTTGGTTTTCTATATCTTCAATGGCATCAGCTTCAATGCTCAAGACTTCTTCATCAGGCAGTTGGCTGCGTGTGGCTCTGACATCTTTGGGTTGAAATTCTATGCTCCATGGGTCATGCGTGTGATAAAGCGTCACTCAGCTTTCAACTATCAGCCATCTGCGCGCAATCATCTTATATTCTTGCCTGAGGTTGATCTGTCCGTTGAAGCCATTTACCCAGAGCCTGCTAAGGATCCCATTTATCTTCACAATGCTGATCACCAAAGCTTCACCCAGTCCATTGAAGGGATTCCAGCAGTTTCTCGTGTTTATCCCCTTGCTGGAAACACATGTGTCCCTCGTTCTCAAACTGACGTCACTGGTAGCACCATTGCGCAAAGACTTCAAAGACGATCTCGTGTCCTCAATGACCGAGAGCTTCTCGTTGCGCTGCATCAGAAACAGGACAAACATCACGACTGGCTTAAGCGTCAGATGCAAAGCCTCTTGGTGGATGTCAACCGCATTCGCAATCTTGCCACCAAGAATGCCTTTGTCACTCATGAAACCTGTCGGAGGTCGTGGAAGAGTTTGACCCTACTTAGTGCTGAAGCTGATTTGCATGACGATGGCTTCACTGAACGCTTCAAGTTTGACTCAACTCCTCCCAGAAAAGCTCAGTTGCGTCGGACTCCCTCACTTGAAGACTTTGAATACTCGTCCTCAGCTGCGACCGTAAATGCCAGAGTCATCGATGACCAAGATGATGCAACTTCACCTCCTCCAACTTCAGCACATGTCGACACTGCACCACGTTCCTCTGCACCACCGGATCTCAACGACGACCCTGCTGCCTCGCTTGCACATCACGGGAATGAGTAGGCGCTCTATGTCTTCAAACCTTTTTGGTCCTCACCGACAAAAGGGGGAGAAGCATATGAGTTGATAGTCTTCAAGCGGGTCCATATGGGTGGTTGATTTACTTTTTGCAACTTTTGCCAAGTGCTTACAACTCTCGTTTTCGATACATTTGGTTCTTTGAGTTGTAACACTTAAACTCGATGGTCGTCTGCTACTTATTTGCTATTTTGTGATGCGATGATAAATTCTGCATGTGCGACGATAAATTCCGCACTTAGATCATTTTGCAGACGTCCATTTTTCATTATGCATGTCATTATCTTTGTTACATCATATCTTGCATAATGACTTGTCATCATAGGTTGAAGAGGATCTCCACAAGTACAACCTGCCATGTGCATTTGCATTCCAAAAGCAAACTACTTATATGCACATCTTCAGGGGGAGCCCTTGCAACTTATGAAGACAATACCCTATTCTTTACAAATTCACATATTCTATTCCCCATTGAAAACTTCAACCAGTTTGTCATCAATCACCAAAAAGGGGGAGATTGTAAGTGCGTCTAGTGCCACCCCTAGTTGGTTTTAGAGTATTGACGACAAACCTGGTTGAGGGACTAATGTGTTTGTGAGAATTGCAGGATAACACAGGTAGAAGTCCCTCATTGATTCGGTTTTCCTACCAGAGATGACCCCTAAAAATTTATGAAGACATTGAAGTCAAAGGTGGTATGTGAAGACATTCACATTGAAAACTATGACAAGAGAAGACATTGCATGAAGACTATGGAGCGCGAAGACTTAGTTGTTTCGTCGGTCTTTTTCTTCTTTGTTGAGTCATAGGAACCACCGTACTGTTAAGTGGGGTCCAAGAGAACCAGTCAGAATGACTGAAGTGATGCTTAACCAAAATCCTATGTCTTCGAGTGAAGACTATGAGAGCAAATCTTGTCCAGAGTTGGATAAGTCAGCTTTGCTTGTAGCCCAAGTAAAGTTACCGTGTGTGTTTGAAATCTGACCGTTGGAACACGTGTCATTTCCTTAGTGATCGAGGGTCATTTCGGACAATTCAGGTCGGGTTGCCTAGTGGCTATAAATAGCCCACCCCCTACAACCATAAACGGTTGGCTGCTCAGACTTAGTGCACGGCTTTTCTCATTTGAGAGCAACCCACCTCGAAGCCTTTGAGAGAGAATTCCTTGCGAGGATACAACCCTAACCACCCAGAGCCAAAGAGAGTTAGGCATCACTGAAGTCTTCATGTCTGTGTGATCTGAAGACTTATTACACTTGAGGACTGTTGAATCCTCCAGCCGGTTAGGCGTCGTGTTCTGAGCATCCAAGAGTCATTGTGGATCGCCGGTGAACAAAGTCTGTGAAGGTTTGGAAGTCTACCTTGAAGACTTACCAGAGTGATTGGGCAAGGACTGGGTGTCCTTAGCTCAAGGGGAATAAGGTGAAGACACGGTCTTCTGAGTTGAATCTCAGCCTCCCTAACCAGACGTACAGTTGTCACAGCAACTGGAACTGGTCCAACAAATCATTGTCTTCAACTTGTCACTGGTTTCATCCTTCCCATTCCTTTACTTACTGTTGGCCATGGTGAAGTCATTGCATGATTGCATTATCTTTTGTCTTCATTGAGTGACTGCTTGTTCTGATTGGCTTCACAATATCTTCCTACCTGATCTTTACTGCCTAGCTGCTATTAGTCATTGTGCTTTCACTTCATTGAATACTTGACTATGGTTTGCCTAGTGTAGTCTACCTTCCGCTGCATGGTAACAGGTTTATTTCTATCGTTTGTCTTCGAAACTTCCATGTTTTGAAGACTTTGTTAAAAATCGCCTATTCACCCCCCCTCTAGTCGATCAATAGCACTTTCACCTTCTCACACATAGCAATGCTTAAGTCCGTCTGAATTATGTTAGCAATTGCCGCATTTTATGATTATGAAATTTGGCAAATGGATGTCAAAATTGCATTCCTTAATGGATATCTTAAAGAAGAGTTGTATATGATGCAACCAGAAGGTTTTGTTGATCCAAAAGGTGCTAACAAAGTGTGCAAGCTCCAGCGATCCATTTATGGACTGGTGCAAGCCTCTCGGAGTTGGAATATACGCTTTGATAGTGTGATCAAAGCATATGGTTTTATACAAACTTTTGGAGAAGCCTGTATTTACAAGAAAGTGAGTGGGAGCTCTATAGCATTTCTGATATTATATGTGGATGACATATTTCTGATCGGAAATGATACTGAATTTCTGAATAGCGTAAAAGGATACTTGAATAAGAATTTTTCAATGAAAGACCTCGGTGAAGCTGCTTATATCTTGGGCATCAAGATCTATAGAGATAGATCAGTATGCTTAATTGGACTTTCACAAAGCACATACCTTGATAAAGTTTTGAAGAAGTTCAAAATGGATCAAGCAAAGAATGGGTTCTTGCCTGTATTACAAGGTGTGAAATTGAGTCAGACTCAATGCCCGACCACTGCAGAAGATAGAGAGAAAATGAAAGTCATTCCCTATGCTTCAGCCATAGGCTCTATAATGTATGCAATGCTCTGTACCAGACCTAATGTGTGCCTTGCTATAAGTCTAGGAGGGAGGTACCAAAGTAATCCAGGAGTGGATCACTGGACAGGGAACATCGTGAAATACCTGAAAAAGGACTAAGGATATGTTTCTCGTTTATGGAGGTGACAAAGAGCTCGTCATAAACGGTTACATCGATGCAAGCTTTGACACTGATCCGAATGACTCTAAGTCACAAACCGGATACATATTTTTATTGAATGGTGGAACTGTCAGTTGGTGTAGTTCCAAGAAGAGCGTCGTGGCGGGATCTACATGTGAAGCGAACTACATAGCTGCTTGGGAAGTAGCAAATGAAGGAGTCTGGAGGAAGGAGTTCATATCCGATCTAGGTGTCATACCTAGTGCATCGGGTCCAATGAAAATCTTTTGTGACAATACTGGTGCAATTGCCTTGGCAAAGGAATCCAGATCTCACAAGAGAACCGAGCACATCAAGAGACGCTTCAATTCCATCCGCGATCAAGTCAAGGAGGGAGACATAGAGATTTGCAAGATACATACGGATCTGAATGTTGCAGACCCATTGACTAAGCCTCTCTCACGAGCAAAACATGATCAGCACCAAGACTCCATGGGTGCTAGAATCATTACAATGTAATCTAGATTATTGACTCTAGTGCAAGTGGGAGACTGAAGGAAATATGCCCTAGAGGCAATAATAAAGTTGTTATTTATATTTCCTTATATCATGATAAATGTTTATTATTCATACTAGAATTGTATTAACCGGAAACTTAATACATGTGTGAATACATAGACAAACAGAGTGTTACTAGTATGCCTCTACTTGACTAGCTCATTGATCAAAGATGGTTAAGTTTCCTAGCCATGGAAAAAGAGTTGTCATTTGATAAACGGGATCACTGTAAGTGCATCTAGTGCCACCCCTAGTTGGTTTTGGAGTACTGACGACAAACCTGGTTGAGGGACTAATGTGTTTGTGAGAACTGCAGGATAACACAGGTAGAAGTCCCTCATTGGTTCGGTTTTCCTACCAGAGATGACCCCTAAAAATGTATGAAGACATTGAAGTCAAAGGTGGGATGTGAAGACATTCACATTGAAGACTGTGACAAGAGAAGACATCATGTGAAGACTATGGAGCACGAAGACTTAGTTATTTCGTCGTTCTTTTTCTTCGTTGAGTCATAGGAACCACCGTACTATTAAGTGGGGTCCAAGTGAACCAGTCAGAATGACTAAAGTGATGCTTAACCAAAATCCTATGTCTTCGAGCAAAGACTATGAGAGCAAATATTATCCAGAGTTAGATAAGTCAGCTTTGCTTGTAGCCCAAGTAAAGTTGTCGTGTGTGTTTGAAATCTAACCATTGGAACACGTGTCAGTTCCTTAGTGACCCAGGGTCATTTAGGACAAATCAGGTCGGGTTGCCTAGTGGCTATAAATAGCCCACCCCCTACAACCATAAACGATTGGCTGCTCAGAGTTAGTGTACGGCTTTTGTCGTTTGAGAGCAACCCACCTCGAAGCCTTTGAGAGAGAATTCCTTGCGAGGATAAAGCCCTAAACGCCCAGAGCCAAAGAGTGTTAGGCATCACTTAAGTCTTCCAGTCTGTGTGATCTGAAGACTTATTACACTTGAGGACTGTGAATCCTCCAGCCGGTTAGGCGTCGCGTTCTGAGCATCCAAGAGTCATTGTGGATTGCCGGTGAACGAAGTCTGTGAAGGTTTGGAAGTCCGCCTTGAAGACTTACCAGAGTGATTGGGCAAGGAATGGGTGTCCTTAGATCAAGGGGAATAAGGTGAAGACATGATCTTCTGAGTTGAATCTCAGCCTCCCTAACCAGACATACAGTTGTCACAGCAACTGGAACTAGTCCAACAAATCATTATCTTCAACGAATCGCTGGTTCTATCCTTCCCATCTCTTTGTTTACAGCTGGTCCTTGTGAAGTCATTGTCTGTTTGCATTATCTTTAGATTCACTGAGTGACTGCTTGTTCGGATTGGCTTCATACTATCTTCCTACATGATCCATACTGCCTAGGTGCCATTAGTCATTGTGCTTTCACTTCATTGAATACTTGACTATGGCTTGCTTAGTGTAGTCTACCTTTCGCTGCATGGTAATTGGTTTATTTCTATCGTTTGTCTTCGAAACTCCCATGTTTTGAAGACTTTGTTAAAAATCGCCTATTCACCCCCCCTCTAGTCGATCACTAGAACTTTCAATTGGTATCAGAGCAAGGTACTCCCTTGTTCTGTGTGATTCGGTTTAACCACCTGGAGTTTTAGCTATGTTGACTGCAGGGACAATCAAAGTCTCCGCTGCGTGCCCAGTCTTCGATGGAACTGAATATCCCTACTGGAAGAATAAGATGCGCATGCATCTTGAAGCCATTGATGTCGACCTCTAGTATGTCATCAAGAATGGCGTTCTCAAGGCTAGTGAAGGTGTCACCGCTGCTGATGTCAAGAAGTTCGTTCAACTGGACTCCACCGCCAAGAACATCATTTGTGGTCATGTGACCAAAGGACAGTATGGCCGTGTGAGTGCTCTGGAAACATGTAAGCTAGTCTGGGACTGGCTCTCCAAGGTCAACGAAGGCGTCTCAACCCAGAGAGATCAAAGAATCAGTGTCCTTCGCAACCTCTTCAACCGCTTCAAGAGAAACGACAATGAGAATGTTCAGCTCATGTTTGATTGACTCACTGACGTCACAAATGAACTTCAAGCCCTTGGCGCCACTGAGATCACCAAGCATGAAGTCGTCAAGACACTCCTGAGATCACTTGACAGCTCATTTGACACCCTAGCCCTGATGATTCAAGAACGTCCTGACTTCAAGACACCCGATCCGTCTGACATACTTGAAAGGCTCAACACAAATGAGTTTCAGCTTTCTGAGAAAAGAGACATCTATGGTCCCAACTATGGGCGAACTCGTGCCCTGAAGGAAAAAGCTGTCTCCTCATCTAAAGAAGAATCTGACAGCAGTTCTGATGATCCTGAAGACATTGGAAAGGAGCTTGCTATGGTTGTGAAGAAGTTCCAAAAATTCACCAAGAAGAAAGGCTTCAGAAAGTCTTCACGATCAAGCTCTAGGAATGATGAAGTTTCTGCTCATGACTACAAGAAGAGAACATGCCACAAGTGCAAGAAACCTGGCCACTACATCTCTGAGTGTCCGAAGTGGGACAATGAGAAGAAGAAGAAGAAGAAGAAGAAGAAGAAGAAGAGCAAGGAGTATGATTCTGACGACAAGAAGAAGAAGAAATACTCAAAGTCTTCTTCAAAGTCTTCCTCAAAGTCTTCATCACACAAGAAGAGATCATCTGGCAAGCTCGTGCATTCGTTGGCAAGGAAATGGATTTGGAGGAGGAGTCCGCTTCTGAGGAGGTGGAGGTGGAGTCTGAGGAGGAGTCCAATTCTGGCGTTGCAAGTCTGGCTACAGCATACGTTGCCAAGTCCATCTTCAACACTGAAGACAATGGCTTCATCGCCGACCACGATGCAAATGACAAGGACTGCTCCGCTCCCACCTACTATTCATGGCACGCGGTGCCAGGGTAAACACACGCACTATTGGGGAACATAGCAATAATTCAAAATTTTCCTACGTGTCACCAAGATCAATCTAGGAGATACTAGCAACGAGAGAGAGGGAGTGCATCTTCATACCCTTGAAGATCTCTAAGCCGAAGCATTCAAGAGAACGGGGTTGATGGAGTCATACTCTTCATGATCCAAATCACCGATGATCCTAGCGTCGAACGGACGACACCTCCGCGTTCAACACACGTACGGAACGGAGACGTCTCCCGCGCCTTGATCCAGCAAGGAGGAGGGAGAGGTTGAGGAAGAGAGTCCAAGAGCAGCACGACGGCGTGGTGGTGATGGAGTGGCAGTTCTCCGGTAGGGCTTCGCCAAGCTCACGTGGAGGAGGAGAGGTATTGGAGGGGAGGGGCTGCGCCAGGTGCAAGGGTATGGCCGCCGTCGCACCGCTCCTATATTTATAGGTGGGGGGAGAGGGGGCCGGCCCCCTAGATCCCATCTAGGGTTGGCGAGGGAGTCCTGGATTAGGGGGTGTTCGGGTAGCCGGACTATACCTTCAGCCGGACTCCTGGACTATGAAGATACAAGATTGAAGACTTCGTCCCGTGTCCGGATGGGACTTTCCTTGGCGTGGAAGGCAAGCTTGGCGATGCGGATATTCAAGATCTCCTACCATTATAACCGACTCTATGTAACCCTAACCCTATCCGGTGTCTATATAAACCGGAGGGTTGTAGTCCGTAGGCAATCAACTCCATATACAACAATCATACCATAGGCTAGCTTCTAGGGTTTAGCCTCCTTGATCTCGTGGTAGATCTACTCTTGTACTACCCATATCATCAATATTAATCAAGCAGGACGTAGGGTTTTACCTCCATCAAGAGGGCCCGAACCTGGGTAAAACATCATGTTCCCTGCCTCCTGTTACCATCTGGCTTAGACGCACAGTTCGGGACCCACTACCCGAGATCCGCCGGTTTTGACACTGACATTGGTGCTTTCATTGAGAGTTCCTCTGTGTCGTCGCCTTTAGGCCCGATGGCTCCTTTGATCATCAACAACGATGCGGTCCAGGGTGAGACTTTGCTCCCCAGACAGATCTTCGCTCTGCGGGCCAATTCGCTCGGCCACCTGGAGCAGATCGAAAGCTACGCCCCTGGCCATCAAGTCAGGTTTGGAGGCTTAAACTACATGGCTGACATCCGCGGAGACTTGATCTTCGACGGGCTTGAGCCACGGCCAAGCGCGCCGCACTATCTCGAGGGGCATGTTCTAGCTCTGCCCCCGGACTGTGTCCTGGAGGCCGCACACGCATCGGTTCCGACCCCTAACTCGGAGCCTATTGTGCCAATCGAGGATGAGCGGTTGGACGTCACCTCGGGGGCTGCGATCCCGAAAGTGATTGAGCCGAACGCTAGCCCCGCACTCTGCACGACCCGTGACTCCGAGGATCCGGACTCCTCCCCGGACTCCGAACCCTCCGCGCCCCTGCTAATCGAACCCGATTGGGCACCGATAATGGAGTTCACCACCGCAGGCATCTTTCAGCATTCTCCTTTTGGCGGCATCCTGAATTCTCTTAAGTCTCTCTCTTTATCAGGAGAGCCCTGGCCAGACTACGGTCAATGAGGGTGGGATACGGACGATGAGGAAATTCAAAGCCCACCCACCACCCACTTTGTAGCCACTGTCGACGATCTAACCGACATGCTTGACTTCAGCTCCGAAGACATCGACGGCATGGATGACGATGTAGGAGACGAACAGGAACCAGCACCTGTAGGGCGCTGGAAGGCCACCTCGTCATATGACATATATATGGTGGATACTCCAAAAGATGGAGATGGCGATGGAACAGTGGGGGATGACACCCCCAAGAAACAGCCAAAGCGCCGGCGTCAGCGGCGCCGCTCTAAATCCCGCCAAAGCAAAAACGGTGATTCCGGCACGGGAGATAATACTACCCCGGATAGCGCCGAAGAACACCCACCTCAGCAAGATTCGGCACCGGAAGATGGAGAAGCTAGCCCTCATGAGAGAGCGGCAGACCGAGAGGTCGAGGATGATAACTATACGCCTCCCTCCGAAGACGAGGCAAGCCTCGATGACGACGAATTCGTCATACCATCAGACCCCGCCGAACAAGAGCGTTTTAAACGCAGGCTTTTAGCCACGGCAAGCAGCCTCAAGAAAAAGCAGCAACAGCTTAGAGCTACCCAAGATTTGCTAGCTGACAGATGGACTGAAGTCCTTGCGGCCGAAGAGTATGAACTCAAACGCCCCTCCAAGAGTTACCCGAAGCGCAAGCTGCTACCCCGATCAGAGGAGGAAGCACCTACATCACCAGCGCATGAAATGGCAGACCGGCCACCTCGCGGCCGCGACAGAGAGGCCTCTCGGCCCTCCACCCAAGCCATGCCCCGACGCCGCTCAACTAAGGCACGGGAAAATGCGCCCGACCTGCGAGACATACTGGAGGATAAGGCAAGACAAACAAGATCGATCTACGGATCGCGCAGGCGCCCTACGGCATGTGACAATGATCTTCACTCCGGATACAACAAATTTGGCCGGGCCGAACACAACAGACATAGCTCTTCCGAGCTGCGTCGTGATATAGCCCATTACAGAGGCGCCGCACACCCGCTATGCTTCACGAATGAAGTAATGGATCATAAAATCCCAGAGGGTTTCAAACCCGTAAACATCGAATCATACGATGGCACAACAGATCCAGCGGTATGGATCGAGGATTATCTCCTTCACATCCACATGGCACGCGGCGATGATCTACACGCCATCAAATACCTCCCGCTCAAACTTAAAGGACCGGCCCAGCATTGGCTTAACAGCTTGCCAGCAGACTCAATCGGTTCTTGGGAGGACCTGGAAGCCGCATTCCTCGACAACTTCTAGGGCACTTACGTGCGACCGCCGGATGCCGACGACTTAAGCCACATAATTCAGCAGCCAGAGGAATCGGCCAGACAATTCTGGACACGGTTCCTAACAAAGAAAAACCAGATAGTCGACTGTCCGGACGCAGAGGCCCTAGCAGCCTTCAAGCATAACATCCGCGACGAGTGGCTTGCCCGGCACCTGGGACAGGAAAAGCCGAAATCCATGGCAGCCCTCACGACACTCATGACCCGCTTTTGCGCGGGAGAAGAGAGCTGGCTAGCCCGCAGTAACAACTTATCAAAGAACCCTGGTAATTCGGATACCAAGGACAAAAGTGGCAGGACACGTTGGAATAAGCAGAAACGCCGCGTTAACAGCGACAGCAATGAAGACACGGCAGTCAATGCCGTATTCAAAGGCTATAAATCCGGTCAGCGGAAAAAGCCATTCAAAAAGAATACTCAGGGCCCGTCCAGTTTGGACCGAATACTCGATCGCTTGTGCCAGATACATGGCACCCCCGAAAGGCCAGCCAATCACACTAATAGGGATTGTTGGGTGTTCAAGCAGGCAGGCAAGTTAAGGGCCGAAAACAGAGACAAGGGGCTGCACAGCGACGATGAGGAGCCCAAGCCGCCAAACAACAATGGACAGAAGGGCTTTCCCCCACAAGTGCGGACGGTGAACATGATATACGCAACCCACATTCCCAAGCGGGAGCGGAAGCGTGCGCTATGGGACGTATACTCGATGGAGCCAGTCGCCCCAAAGTTCAATCCATGGTCCTCCTGCCCGATCACTTTTGATCGAAGGGACCATCCCACTAGCATCCGTCATGGCGGCTTCGCCGCATTGGTTCTCGACCCAATCATCGACGGATTTCATCTCACAAGAGTCCTCATGGACGGCGGCAGTAGCCTGAACCTGCTTTATTAGGATACAATGCGGAAAATAGGCATAGATCCCTCAAGGATTAAGCCCACAAGAACGACCTTTAAAGGCGTTATACCAGGTGTAGAAGCCAACTGTACAGGCTCAGTAACACTTGACGTGGTCTTCGGATCCCCGGACAATTTCCGAAGCGAAGAGTTAATCTTCGATATAGTCCCGTTTCGCAGTGGCTATCACGCCCTGCTCGGACGAACCGCATTCGCAAAGTTTAATGCGGTGCCGCACTACGCATATCTCAAGCTCAAGATGCCAGGCCCTCGAGGAGTAATTACGGTCAACGGAAACACCGAACGCTCCCTCCGTACGGAGGAGCATACGGCGGCTCTCGCAGCGGAGGTACAAAGTAGCCTTCTCAGGCAATTCTCCAGTCCGGCCATTAAAAAGCCAGACACTGCCAAGCGCGCCCGGAGTAACCCACAACAGGACCGCCTGGCACAATCTGAGCAAGCGTAGCAATGCGGCCCCAACCCCAGCTTTCGCGACATAGCGAAACCAGTACCTCGCGTACATAACTACGCCCTTGAAATACCATGGGTAAAGGGGAAGGGGCACAATAACGGCACGCCCAAAATACGGCTTAAAATGTACTAGGGGCTGCCGGATTCTTTTTTTAATTTTTTCTTACTTTCAGGACTCCATACTTCAGACGACCTGTTCGGCAATTCGACTGCCGCACAAACGATGCAAGATCCAGGGAGGCAGACAAGCCATGCCGCATTATGGAACTCCCAGGTGGTCTCTGTTACGAGCGGTATACCTGTTTTAAATACAATTCCGCGGCCTGCCCCTGGTCAGGACATACTGAATAGTCCAATATCTTTTGCTTACCGCACTATTTGTATCGTTCGGCTTTGATAAATAGCCTCTCTATAAACAATTCTTAGCTTCTTGTCTATTTTTTGCATTATCTTCTTTTCACATTTATGTTTATTAAATGACATGATTGCACCCGTACACCATGGTACGGCAAACACGCCAGGGGCTTCAGTACCCCTCATAATGGTGTGAGAAGTCCATACACTGTCACAAGTGCGGCACCCCGAACTTATAGCACTATATGCATCGGCTCCGAATCATGATTTGGGTCAATAGTTGGGTTTGCCCGGCTCCTATGTTTTGGTGCCTTACGTTCCGCTCTATTGGCTAAGGTAGCACTAGGAGAACCACTGCGATTGTGCCCCGGTTCAGCTGGGTTAAGCACCTCAGTGGAGAAAGCTAAAACTGACTATCATGATGTGGCGAGAGACCGGTCGCTGTTCGAGAGGTTTTTCGAGTCCCTAAAGGCTTATGCCGCTTCGAGCGAGGAGCTGTGCCAGGGTACTGATCCACGGGCACCTATGGGACCGGCGGGCCGGGTCCCTTTTGGTTCGGCGGGGGCGGAGATCGTGCAAAGAGCAAATCGAGGCGATGCACGCGAGCGATTTACCCAGGTTCGGGCCGCACGGATGCGTAAAACCCTACTCCTGCTTTGTGGTTTGTATTGATTTCTTGCTCGGGAGCTCGGAGTGCTACAGTGCACTTCAGCAGCTAATGAGACCGAGCGTGAGTGTATCTGAGCTAGCTAACAGCTAACCTTCTCTACGTTGCGCATGGGCCTCCTTTTATATGCTCAAGGGGTCACCGACAGGTGGCAATGTAGACAAGGGTAGAAATGGAAAGGTGCTACAGTAGGTACAGCTACCTGCTACAGTGTATCATACCTAACCCTGACGGCAGGGGACAAGGGTATTAAATGCCCGTCTGTGTCGCCTAAACAGTGCAAAAAGGGACCGCCAGGGACGCCACCGTTCGCCATGATGGCGATCTTGTCAGCGCCGCTTGCCACCGCGCACCGCAAGCTGCACAGCCTTCCGCCACGTACGCCTGGAGGGGTCCCAGAGCGACACGTTGGTGGATGTGCTGGAGCGCGGGCACAGTGATGTCTTGCCGCGGCAAGCGCCTTGCCGCGGTTGTTGTCTTGTCGCGCCCGGGAGCTTGTCGCTCACCGGGCCTTGCCGGGACGTGTGACGTGTCGCGGCAAGTTCCTTGAGATGCCTTGGTTGGCCTTCCCGGCAAGCTCCTCTTGCCGGGGTCTTGAGGTGCCTTGGTTGTCCTTCCCGGCAAGCTCCTCTTGCCGGGGTCTTGTCTCTTTGACTTGGATACTTTGTTCTTGAATGGCTCCAAAGGAACCACGGAGGACCTTGGCGGTCACCCGGCAAGCCTTGCCGCGGGATGTTGCGACTGCCCGTGCACAAGTTCGGGACACTAGGGTACCCCTACTCTAGTACACCGACAGGAGCCCCTGAGCCTGGGCCATACACGGTGCCGAGCGCTGTTGGGCCAGGCCCAAAACAGGGCACGGGCACGCGCGGCCTAGGTTACGCCGTATCTCACTCCGTATCCACCGCGCCCTCCCCGAACGGCACGCGTTGAATGCGGCGTCGTGGGAGAGATCGTGGGTGGTTTCTTTATTTGGAAATGCGGAACGTCCGCCCCCTCCCTCTTTATAAGCAGGGGAAACAGGGGCAGTTCGCCCATTCGCCTGTTGCTGCTTCCAATCTCAGAAATCTCCGCCGCTCCCTCACCTTCCCAAAGCAGAGAGAGAGAGAGCAGCGCTCCGCCCGCCATCGCCACCAGCACCACCAACGCCGTCGACCTCCTCCACCACTTCCGCCATGGCTCCAAAAGCCGACAAGGGGAAGGTCGTGAAGTCGACCGAGGCGCAGCGGCTCGCGGCGCTGCGGAAGGAGCGGGCCGTCTTCCCCCCCAAGCTTGGCGCAAAGGAGCTGAGGGAGAACTACTACCTTTTCTGGTCGGCGGAGACGCGAGCGCATCCGCGCACGAAGGTACTCCCCGCCGCCACTTGGAAGAAGGCCCAAAACGGATACCCATTCTTTGCTCTGTTCTTCTACTGCGGGCTCTGCCCGCCTTTTTCTGAATTCTTCTGCGACATCATGAATACCTACGGACTCCACCTCCTTGACTTCACCCCCAATGCCGTCCTGACCATGGCAGTTTTCGCACATCTCTGCGAAAACTTTGTCGGAGTCCTTCCCAACGTAGCCCTCTTCCGCCACTTCTTCATACCCCGAGTAGAGAGAGGAGAGCCTCTATCCGGCGGAATCGCCTGGATCTCAAGGGCCGGCAAGAAGGAAACGTATCTGGAGGGAGAATTCCGCGGCAAGTGGGAGGAGTGGAGGGAAGATTGGTGCTGGATTGACGAGGAGAGCCCGCAGCCATTCACCACCCGGCGCCAAACCCCAGTAGCACGCGGCAGCGATTGGAGTGACGTGGCCCCGGAAGACGACAGGCTGAAGATTGCCGTCACCAGGATCCTGCGCCTCAGGCTTGCCGGGCTTACTGTTGGCGCTGTTGGCGCAGACTTCCTTCGCTGCCGCATCGCCCCCCTGCAGGAACGGGGGAGGCCCACTTGGGAGTTCAAGAACGCGACAGACAGCATGAGGCTGCGGCCGGGCCTCAATTACAACTTCACAGTCCTGGAGCTCAACGCGATGCTTCAGGAACTCTTCAAGTATGACCCCCAACATCCCGAGGTTTTCAGGTTGCCGGGGGGCGTCGTTCTGCTGTGCAACAATTCCTTGCTCGACCGCATCCGTGCAATGATGCCAGAGTGCGACTCGCATGGGATTGTGCCAACTTAGCAGGAGCCTGCAGACGACGTCATGCAGCAGTTTTTTGATGACTTGGTGGAAGTGCCGATCCGCTCCGACGAGAAGGTTGGCCTCACCTGTGACACCACCGATGCAGAGATGGCGCTCATCGCCACTAGGCTGGAAGAGGCAGCGGCAGCCGCAGCCGCGGGCGAATTTGGATTCATCGTGGAGGAGGCAGATGCAGCAGAGGCGGCAAGCCCTGCCGAGCGAGGGGAGCCCGCCAGCAAGAAGGAGCTTGCCGGGCGTGGCGCCGAGCCGAGCGAGCCCGCCAAGGACACGAGCGGCTCGTTGGAAATCAACTCCTCTTCCTCCTCATCTTCGGGCAGCTCGCCGCAAGCAGAGCCTCCATCCCCACCAAGAAGGCATCTCCGCAAGGCCGGTGACGTGGCGGAGCGGCCAGCGGGTCAACAGTCGCCATGCCGCGTGACACGCTCCACCGCGGCAAACACCGTTGCCGCAGGAGCGCCTCATGCTGCGACGGCAACTGGGGCGGAGTCTAGCCGGACCACCGCTTCAGTTCCTGCCGCTGCTCACGCCGCGCCGGAAGCCGGAGTGGGGTCGTCTCAGACCACCGCCACTGCTCCCGCCAAGCGGCCAAGGGAAGCTACCCCTCCACCTCCTCGCGCCGGGCGCGCGCCAGACTTCGACTTCTCCGCGTTCAGCTCCGACGAGGAAGAAGAAGAAGAGTAAGCTTCTCTTGCTGTACTTGTAGTTCTTCAGTTCTTGCTATTTGTCTTGTTTCTCACTTGCTTTTCTCTGAACTTGTTCCTGTTTAGGACTCTGGCCCAGAGAGCGACAAAGAGAGCTAAGGTCCCGGTGATCGTCATCGAGGACGAGCCTACTGTGACAGCAGGTGGCGCGCCCGAGACAACCTTGCCGGACCCGGTGACTTTTCTCCAGGGCAGCCCCCAGCGTAAGTGTATGATTTTCTTTCCGCTGCGAGGCGCGCATGGGTACTTGTCTTTGCTGATATCTGCTTGTTGACTTGTGTAGGAGCCGAGCAGCCCCACCAGGAGCCAAGGGAGAATCCCCCGACAAGGGAGAATTCTCCGGCAAGGGAGGGCTTCCCGGTAAGGGAGAAGTCTCCGGCAAGGGAAGGTTCTCCGGCAAGGGACAGCACCAGCGGCCCCCCGACAGCGGAGACCACGACTGCAGAACCTGGTGCAGGTACTCCTCTTGCTTCAAAACTTCCCTTGGGTTCTTCTTTTTTCTGATCTTCTTGAGTTTTTGCTGGATTTTGCTTGACTCTTCTCGCCTTGCCGGCTGTCAGACCCATCTGCTACGGAGCGGATGGAGACCGAGGTCGCCGCCGAAGACATAGCCGGCGCTGGTGATGCCGCTGGCGCAGAGGCCGCCAAGGCTGCCGCCGCAGCAACTGGCGAAGAGTCTGGTGATCGCACTGACGGCCCTGAGGCCGCAGGAGCGCCAGGCGCTACACCGACCACCGACCCGTCCGCCGAAGCCGCAGCGCCAAGCTCCGAGGAGCCCCAGCCGGGCGTCTACTTGAAGGCCGGCGAAGGCGTCTTCATCAACCTCCCCTGGGCGTCAAGCTCCAGGGCGCCGATCGAGGGGGAGATCTTCGACGGAGAAGTGCTTGCCTCCGCAGGGTTGACAGTGGTTGACGCGCCAAGCAGCAGCAGCAACGAGCCCAAAGAAGAGCGGCTGCTGCGGAAGCTGATGTCGCTCTACCGCGCGCGGCAAGCCAAACTGGAGTCCCGTGAGGCGCTAGTCGCGAAGGCGGGAGCAGATATCGAAAAGCGCGCGGAAGAGCTCGGGGGTTTCCACCGGGAAGCCCTCCAGTCCCTGGCGGAGGAGCGGGAGCAGCTTGGTGAAGCGCAGAAGGCCTTCCTCCTCGAGAAGGCCAAAGTCAAAGAGCGGCAGCGACTTGCCGCTGTGAAGCTAGCCGTGGAGGAGGGCGAGCTGGCGCAGCGGAAGGTCAATCTCGACGCCCACGAGGAGGAGCTTGCCGCACGCGAGGAGAAACTTGGTGGAGCCCTCAAGCAAGCAGAGGACACCGCCGCCGCCGCCGAGGCCGCCAAGAAGGAGTTGGAGACGAAGGTGGCGCGGCTAGAAGCCGATCTTGCCGAGAAGGGCAAAGAGCTGAGCGCCGCCAAGGTCTCCAACGTGGATCTTGAGTTGAAGCTAACCACTTTGACCAAGACTCTGGATAGCACCAAGAAGCGGGAGGCGGCCTTGAAGGAGGAAATCATGGCCGACAATGCGCTGCTGGAGAGTGCTGCCGCCGCCCAGAACGCTTTCAGGGAGACTGTGACGCACTGGACGGAGAGTCTTGTGAATACCGCCAAAGACATCGACAAGGAGCTGGCGCAGCTGGGGATGGAGGATCTCGGGTATCCCTCCGACGAGAACCTCCAACCCAGCGCCAAGCTCGTCTTGTTCTTCAAGGGCGTAGCGACAGCCCTCCAGTGACTCCGGGAGAGGATCCCCAAGCAACTGGCTGACGAGTCGCGCAAGATCTGCGCGGGAGCTCTTCAGAAAGTGTTGATGAAGGTGGTCTTCCGCAATCCGGGCCTCCGCCTCACCAACGTCCTCAGGACCTTGCCGCCGGATGCTGATCTGGAGGAGCTCAAGGCCCTTGTCGCACCCATTGTGGACAAGGTGAGCGGGATCAAGAGGGTCGAAGGCGATCGCGTAGATTAGGCCGCCCATTTCTTATTTCCTTGTCGCTGTTTATCATGTCATGAAAACAATCTGTTAGAGCTGCGACAAGCTATCTTTGTAATATAACTCTATTCTGGGCAATGATCGCAACGTTATTCCCTTTACTTGATTCCTCCCTTTGTATGTTTTTGCCCTACGCTTTTAGGGAACTTGCCGGTGCAGGCACCTGAGCCGCGAGCGCTGAGTGCGGAACGTCAGCAGCCTGCTGGCGGTGCCGCTACCGGCAAGAAACCTTGTCGCAACTAGTTGCAGCTCACTTAAGTTGTTGAGCGGACTCGAAACAAAATAAGGGCGCAACTAGCTACGAGTTGGTTCCTCCGCGCACAGGTTTTCCATACAAAGTGCGGTCGTTCAAGGGAGATAACTTAAAATTTAAAAAATTTGATTGCTCAAACTTTGGCAACTTAGCTTTTCTGTTGTTTGCTTCCCGGCAAGGCAAAACTTTCTTGGACGACGCCTGGTCCATACCATTATCTTCTCCTTTCCCCCCCGGCAAACTTGTGGGCGAGGGAACCTTTCTTTCCTTGAGAGAAAAGAAAGAAGAGAAAATAAAGATATGGAGCCTTATGGCTCGTTGTTGCTTACCGGGGTTTAGGTGCTACACAAAGTGTCAGATCATATATGCCAAAAAATAAGAAGCATGAAATCGACAAAATGTGCGGAGCACATGAACTTTACTTATGCACGGGGTCTGCGCCCGGCTTTGTACAAAGGATTACATGCAACAGCGGCAAGACTTGTACAAAAGGTGGTTGCCGGAACAGGTTCCGACAACCGCGCCTTACGGGTAAAACTTAGAAGATGCTCAATGTTCCAGGAGTTGCTCTCCGGAATGCCATCTTCGGTCTCAAGGCGGACAGCGCCAGGCCTAGTGACTCGTTTCACCCGGTAAGGGCCTTCCCACTTCGGCGTCAACTTGTTGGAATTCTTGGCGGACTGAACTCGCCGAAGAACAAGGTCGCCTTCCTCGAGACCTCTGGCGTTAACTTTGCGGCTATGGTAGTGGCGCAAAGCTTGCTGGTAGCGAGCAGCTCGCACAGCAGCCTGAAGACGGTCTTCCTCAAGGAGCAGCGCGTCATCTTGTCGCAGCTGCTCTTGCTCGAGCTCATCATAAGCGAGCACTCGAGGTGACCCGTATACGAGTTCCGTGGGGATAACTGCCTCTGCTCCATAGACTAGAGCGAAAGGTGTCTGGCCAGTGCCTCGATTTGGCGTCGTCCTGATCGACCAAAGAACCACCGGCAGCTCCTTGATCCAGTTTCTTCCGCACTTGTGCAGCCTGTCGAAAGTTCTGGTCTTGAGCTCGCGCAGCACTTTAGCATTTGCCCTCTCCGCTTGACCGTTGCTTCTCGGGTGAGCAACATAAGCGAAGCAGACCTTGGCGCCAAGATCTTGGACGTACTGCATGAAGGTGCAGCTCGTAAATTGTGTACCGTTGTCGGTGATTATCCTGTTAGGGATCCCGAAGCGGCAAACAATCGACCTGAAGAACTTGACTGCTGACTATGCTATCACCTTCCTCACTGGTTCCACTTCCGGCCACTTTGTGAACTTGTCGATTGCAACGTACAAGTACTCAAAGCCCCCGACAGCTCGGGGAAAGGGGCCGAGGATGTCGAGCCCCCAGACTGAAAATGGCCAGGATAAAGGGATCGTCTGGAGAGCTTGAGCTGGTTGGTGTATTTGCTTGGAATGGAACTGGCACGCTTCACACTTGGTTACTTGTGCAGTTGCATCCTGGAGGGCTGTTGGCCAGAAGAAACCTTGCGGGAATGCTTTGCCGACAAGTGCTCTTGCGCCAATGTGGTGTCCACATATGCCTCCATGTATCTCTGCCAACAGCTTTTGTCCATCTTCCCGGTGAATACACTTCAATTTCACACCGTTGAGTCTTCTTCTGTACAGTGTCTTGTCGACAAACTGGTACATACTTGACTGCCGGGCTACTCTTTCCGCTTCTTCTTGCTCCTCGGGAAGTTCTCCTGTCTGAAGGAAATGGACAATCTGCTGCGCCCATGCTGGAGCTCGTGGCTCGACAACAAGGACTAAAGGCAAATCTGCGGCTACGGGAACGTCCGCTTCTACGGCAAGAACCTGCGGGTCTGCCGGAGCTTGACGTTCCCCGGCAAGCTTGCCGGAGCAAAACTTGTCGGGAGCTTCTGCTTCAACGGAACAAACCCTAGGGCTTGCCGAAGCATATTGCTCCTCAGCGCTATTGGCGTTGATCTTGGGGACTGCTGCGAGAACATCCGCTTCTACGGCGAGAACCTGCGGCTCCGCCGGAGCGTGACGTTCCCCGGCAAGCTTGCCGGAGCAAAACTTGTCGAGAGCTTCTGCTTCAACGGAACAAACCCTAGGGCTTGCCGGAGTAGATTGCTCCGCAGCGCTCTTGGCGTTGATCTTGGGGACCTTCTTGGCGGCTGCTTCGGGAAGCTCTGCCGGCAAATAGTCACCAGAAACCAACTTCCTCTTCTTGCTCGGTCCAGTTGATGGCGTTACGGATGGTTGAGTCAGCTTGAGCACAAAGATCCCTGGTTCCACAGGTAGCTTAAGTGCGGCGCACTTTGACATGCCATCTGCAATGGCGTTCTGAGCTCTTGGAACATGCTCCATCTGCAGGCTGTCAAAGTGCTCTTCTAGCTTTCTCACTTCGTCGACGTAAGCTTCCATCAACGGACTCTGATAATTCTTGTTTACTTGGCGGACGACAAGCTGTGAGTCACCCTTGACAATGAGCTTCTTGATCCCAAGGTCTACCGCGATCCGGAGACCGGCAAGCAAGCCTTCATACTCTGCAGTATTGTTTGTTGCTTGCTCCTTGGGAAAGTGCATCTGGACTACGTACTTGAGGTGCTCTCCGGTGGGTGCGACAAGCAGCACACCAGCACCGGCGCCTTGCAGCGAGAAGGCACCGTCAAAGTACATCAGCCACTCTTTGCTTACTTCCTTGTCGGGGATGCTCGTTTCTGGAATTTCTTCATCTGGTGTTGGCGTCCATTCTGCTATGAATTCTGCCAATGCTCTGCTCTGGATAGTTGAAGTACTTTCAAACTTGAGGCCAAAGCTTGACAGTTCCAGTGCCCACTCAACAATCCTGCCTGTCGCTTCTGGATTCTGCAGTATCCTCTTCAACGAAAAGCGAGTGAAAACTGTGATCTCATGTGCTTGGAAATAATGGCGCAGCTTTCTCGAGGCCATGAGAAGGCCGAAAAGCAACTTCTGCACACCAGAGTACCTTGACCTAGCCCCCTGCAGAAGGGAACTGACAAAGTAAACTGGGCGCTGCACCATCTTCTTTTGCGTCTCCTCGTGCATCTGCGCAGATTCATCTTTGTCGGGACCAGAGCTTATCGGGGAAGCCCCCTGCTTGTCGCTGGATGCGCTTGCCGTGGTTGCTGGTTCGTCATCCGCCTCCCTCTTTGCTACTAACGCAGCACTAACCACTTGATTGGTTGCCGCTATGTACAGCAGCAACTTCTCTTGTGGCTTAGGTGCGACAAGTGTTGGAGGGGAGGACAGGTATCTCTTCAAGTCTTGCAGCGCAGCATCCGCTTCCGGAGTCCATCTCATTGGACCTGCCTTTTTCAATAATTTAAAAAGCGGCAGGGCGCGCTCAGCAGACCTAGAGATAAACCTGCTGAGAGCAGCCATGCAACCGGCAAGTCTTTGCACATCCTTGATGCGCTTTGGTGCTTCAATCTGCTCAATGGCCTTGATCTTGTCGGGATTGGCTTCAATTCCCTGCTGAGACACAAAGAACCCGAGGAGCTTGCCAGAGGGAACTCCAAACACACACTTCTCTGGGTTGAGCTTGAGGCTGATCTTGCGCAGATTTGCAAAGGTCTCGTCTAAATCTTGGATCAGGGTTGCTCTGTCCTTGCTCTTGACCACTATGTCATCCATGTAGGCCTCCACATTTCTGTGTATTTGCGGCTCAAGAGCGACATGGACTACTCTTGCAAATGTTGAACCAGCATTTTTTAATCCGAAAGGCATCCGTATGAAACAGTACGTGCCACATGGAGTAATAAACGCGGTCTTCTCCTCATCCTCTTCTGCCATGAAGATCTGATGATATCCTGAGTATGCGTCAAGAAATGAAAGCAAATCACATCCGGCGGTGGAGTCAACAATCTGGTCAATGCGCGGCAAAGGAAATGGGTCTTTGGGACAAGCTTTGTTAACATCGGTAAAATCGATACAAAGTCTCCATTTCCCGTTTGCCTTGCGCACGACTACAGGATTGGCCAACCACGTAGGATGGAGCACTCCTCTGACAAGGCCTGCTGCTTCCAACTTCTTGATCTCTTCTGCAATGAATTCTTGGCGCTCCACTGCTTGTTTCCTAACCTTCTGCTTGACGGGCCGCGCATGAGGACAAATGGCAAGGTGGTGCTCAATCACTTTCCTGGGAACACCGGGGATGTCAGACGGTTGCCACGCAAACACGTCGACATTCGCCCGCAGGAAAGCAACGAGCGCGCTTTCCTATTTAGGGTCGAGAGTGGCACTGATGATGACGGTACCACCAGTGCCGTCCTCCTTGGCGGACATCTTTTTCGTCTCTGGCAGAGCTGCCATCGTCTTCTTACACTTGCCGGTGGAGCTCGATGGTGCGCCCTCGACGGCAGTGCAGCACTCCGAAGAGGTGCGCTTGCCGGAGTGGGCATCAAAACTCTTGCCGGACTTGGTCTTCTTCCTCCCGGTAGCTTCAGCGGCAAGTGACTTGTGATCTGCTGCGGCTGCTGCTTCCCGGTAGATCTTGTCGGCACAGATAAGAGCATCCTTCTTGTCGCCAGGGACAGAGATGACGCTTATTGGGCCTGGCATCTTTAGCATGTTGTATGCGTAGTGAGAGACTGCCATGAACTTGGCGAGTGCTGGACGGCCAATTATTCCATTGTAAGGCAATGGAATATCGGCAACGTCAAAAGTGACCCTCTCAGTCCTGAAGTTCAGCTCGCTGCCAAATGTTACTGGCAGCGTGACCTTCCCCTTCGGCTTGCCCCTTCCCGGATTGATTCCTTGGAATGTGCCGGTCTCTTCAAGCTCGCTGTCAGGGATCTGGAGTTTCTGGAGTACAGCGGAGGAGATCAGGTTTAAGCCGGCCCCGCCGTCAACTAGCATCTTGGTGACTTTGAGGTTGCGGATAGTTGGTGAAACCAACATTGGCAAACACCCGACCGTAGTTGTGCGATCAGGGTGGTCCTCAATATGAAAGATGATAGGCGTGCTGGACCATTTCAGAAGCTTGCGCGACTCGACAGGTGGTTCCACTGCATTGACTTCCCGCACCCACTGCTTGAGTTGGCGGTGTGAAGTATGCAGAGAAGCACCACCGTCAACGCACAAGACCTCTGTGGCTTTCTAGAACTCCTGCTCGTTGGTCTCGACATCATCCATGTCTTCGTCCTCGTCGTCTTCATCGTTGTCGCGGCCGCGGGGAGGTCTATCTCCTTGCCGCTGCTTGGCCTTGCCGCGGCGTCCTCCCCGGCCGGCGCGTTTCTTGCCGGATTCTCCAGCACCTCCTTGGGCCCTCTCCTTGTCGCGTCGCTCGTACTCAGCCTTTTGCTGCTGGACAAGCTGCTCGACCTTCTTGCAGCTCTGGAGGTCATGGCCCTTTGTGCGGTGAATCTTGCAGTACTGCTTGTCGGTGCCGTCCTGCTTGTCGGCGACTGCCACAGCCTGACAGTTGGTGCATGCGGCAACCTCCTTGCCGGAGCTACCAACCATGGCTTTCTTGGCGCCACCTTCGTTGCCGGACTGCTCAACGACTAGCACCTCTTTGCCTTTCTTCTTCCTGTTCCGCCGCCAGTTTTTCTTTGCCGGGGCAGCATCCTCGCTGTCAGATCCTCCTGCTCCTGCATTCTCTCCGGGGAGTCTCCTCCCTTCCTCAGCACGTGCGCACTTGTCGGCCAAGGCATACAGCTCGCTGACGTCTCTGATCTTGCACATCGCCATCTCCTCCCACATCTCGCGGTTACGCATGTTCTGATGGAACGCGCTGATAACCGCGGCAGGGTGGACATCTGGGATGTTGTGCTGCACACGGCTGAATCTCTGAATGTACTTGCGCAGGGGCTCTCCTTCCTTCTGGGCGAGCAGATGAAGATCACTCTCTTGGCCATGAGATTTGTGGCCGCCTGTAAAGGCGCCGACAAACTGATGGCATAGGTTTGCCCAGGTGGATATGGAGTTGTCCGGCAAGTGCATGAGCCAGGACCTGACGTTGGGCTTGAGCACCAACAGGAAGCAGTTGGCAAGGATCTTGTCGTCCCGCCCCCCAGCAGCCTGCACCGCGATGGTGTAGATGCTGAGGAACTCCGGCGGATGCGACTTGCCGTCGTACTTCTCTGGCACATCTGGTTTGAAATTCTTCATACTGGGCCACTAGACTTGCCGCAGCTCACGGGTGAACGCAGGGCAACCTACCGCGTACGGCAAGTCGCCTGGTTCCCCTGGCGAATGCATGTCGACAGAGGGCCCAGCGCGCTGGTCTGATTGACGTCGCGCTTCTCTTCGGCGCTCGATGCGAGTACGAGCGTCCTCTTGCTGCCGTTCGTGAAGAACTTGGCGTTGATCGCGGCGAGCTCGTGGATCTGATGACGCGGTGGACTCGCTGTCGAGGTGGATCCGGCGAGTCGGCGATCTTGGCCTTCGGGGTGGAGAGTGCACAGAGGTTGCACCCCCACCGGTCTTGTCGCCACCGGCTCGCGCCTGGCTGACTGGCTGCGGCCGCGACGTACTCGGCTGCCGTTGCGTGTCGCCGTTTCATGTCGCCGTTGGCAAAGCCGATGAGACTCTGAATGGTAGCCCTCCAGTCATCGATTTTGTCTGCCGTTGGAGGGTAGTCTAGGAGCAGTTGAGCTCGCGCCAAAGCTTCTGCTGCACTGGCGGGTGGCGGTGGCGAACGGTGCGAGGAGCAGGATATGCTCGGACTTCTAACCATGTTAGAAGGAGTAGTATCCCATCCAGGCGACCGTGCCTCGCTCGCGCCAGCAGGTTGGTGTGCATGGTGGTCCTGAGTGCTCCGAGATCCACCAGCTCGATCTTGGTCTAGCAAATGCATGGTACCGTGAGTACCATGACGCTGCCGGTCCCGCGCCTCCTGAGATGGGCGCGGTGCATGTACGGACGCCAAGGTCTTGGAGTGTGCCCGGTCGTTGTGGGAGCCGGCTACACCGCCGATGGGCAGCGCAGATCCTTGGACCTGGCAGCACCGTGAGCTTCCCCGTCGACGCGCGTTCTTCCGCCGGTGCCTGCCCCATCAGCCGTTTGCTCCGGCGATGGTGGGTTCGGCGCGGACAGAGCAGCTGCCTCCGAAACCTTCTTCTTCGGCGGCATGTCGATGAAGATGATGAAGATCTAGCTCGCGAGAACGCCGGATCTGGTTCACACAACTTCGACGCCCCCTACCTGGCGCGCCAAAGATGTCGGGGTACTGATCCACGGGCACCTATGGGACCAGCGGGCCGGGTCCCTTTTGGTTCGGCGGGGGCGGAGATCGTGCAAAGAGCAAATCGAGGCGATGCACGCGAGCGATTTACCCAGGTTCGGGCCGCACGGATGCTTAAAACCCTAATCCTGCTTTGTGGTTTGTATTGATTTCTTGCTCGGGAGCGCGGAGTGCTACAGTGCACTTCAGCAGCTAACGAGACCGAGCGTGAGTGTATCTGAGCTAGCTAACAGCTAACCTTCTCTACGTTGCGCATGGGCCTCCTTTTATATGCTCAAGGGGTCACCGACAGGTGGCAATGTAGACAAGGGTAGAAATGGAAAGGTGCTGCAGTAGGTACAGCTACCTGCTACAGTGTATCATACCTAACCCTGACGGCAGGGGACAAGGGCATTAAATGCCCGTCTGTGTCGCCTAAACAGTGCAAAAAGGGACCGCCAGGGACGCCACCGTTCGTCACGATGGCGATCTTGTCAGCGCCGCTTGCCACCGCGCACCGCAAGCTGCACAGCCTTCCGCCACGTACGCCTGGAGGGGTCCCAGAACGACACGTTGGTGGATGTGCTGGAGCGCGGGCACAGTGATGTCTTGCCGCGGCAAGCGCCTTGCCGCGGTTGTTGTCTTGTCGCGCCCGGGAGCTTGTCGCTCACCGGGCCTTGCCGGGACGTGTGACGTGTCGCGGCAAGTTCCTTGAGATGCCTTGGTTGGCCTTCCCGGCAAGCTCCTCTTGCCGGGGTCTTGAGGTGCCTTGGTTGGCCTTCCCGGCAAGCTCCTCTTGCCGGGGTCTTGTCTCTTTGACTTGGATACTTTGTTCTTGAATGGCTCCAAAGGAACCACGGAGGACCTTGGCGGTCACCCAGCAAGCCTTGCCGCGGGATGCTGCGACTGCCCGTGCACAAGTTCGGGATACTAGGGTACCCCTACTCTAGTACACCGACAAGCTGGCTTTGTCCGGCCAAGGCGTGGATAGCGCCCCGAACTCGGTCTTCCGAACTAGGGGCTTCGCCGAAATTTAAAATTATAGAGTTCTATGGCTAAGTGAGAGTGTTCAAGCATTATAGTCCGATTTCCTGGTTCATTGTGCTGAGCGCCTCCCTCGAAGGACCCAACTATGGGAAAAAGAGCGCTCAGGTTTATCCCGAACACCCCAGCACTAGTGGCACGGGGGCAGAAGCCGACGACTGGCCATCTCTCAATTTTTGATAAACGGCCGCACAGAAAGTAATATTTTAAATTCAATAAGCATTGCTTAGCGCATATGAACAAGTTTTCAGCGCACAGGATAAACACGAGCGAGTTCATTCAAATATCACATCCTTGGTACATTCATCCGCCACAAGGCGGGCACCTGCAAGAACATCCTTGTAGTAGTTCTCGGGCTTGTGATGCTCCTTCCCCGGCGGCGGCCTGTCCTTCACAAGCTTCTCAGCGTCCAGCTTACCCCAGTGCACCTTTGCACGGGCAAGGGCCCGACGGGCACCTTCGATGCAGACGGAGCGCTTGATGACCTCAAGCCTCGGACAGGCCTCCACCAGCCGCCGCACCAGCCCAAAATAGCTCCCAAGCAGGGCCTCTCCGGACCACAGCCGAACTATGAAGCCCTTCATGGCCTGCTCGGCCGCCTTGTGGAGCTCGACCAGCTGTTTCAGCTGGTCGCTCAAGGGCACAGGGTGTCCGGCCTCAGAATACTGAGACCAGAACACCTTCTCCGTCGATCTACCCTCTTCAGCTCGGTAGAATGCGGCAGCATCGGATACGCTGTGGGGAAGATCTGCGAATGCCCCTGGAGAGCTCCGGATTCGAGTAAGTAACAGGTAGTTCACTTTTATATTTCTGCTTTGCATAAAGAATGCCTTACCCGCTGCTATCTTTCTCATCTCCTCCAACTCTTGGAGGGCCTTTTGGGCTTCGGCCTTGGCAGACTTGGCAGCCTCTAGGGCCGTTGCAAGCTCGGATGCTTGCGCCTTCGACTCCAGCTCCAAACTCTCATGTTTTTTCATAAGAGCCTGAAGCTCGTGCTGCACCTCGCCGACCTGAGCCCCAAGTCTGTCTCGCTCGGTGCGCTCCACGGCCGTTTTCTTTTCGGCCTCAGACAACGCCTGCTTAAGGGTCCCCACCTCAGTCGTGGCCCCTACAATAAGCAGTACAATCCTGTTACTCTTTTTGCAATCAAGCCTTTTTATAGGCACTTTTTCTGTAAGGTATTTCTTACCTTCTTCCTCCTCGAGACGCCGCTTGGCAAGGCCGAGCTCTTGCTCGGTCCGCTCGAGGTCCTGCTTCAGGACACCCACCTCCGCAGTCAGTGCGGCGGTGGATAGCAGCGAAGCCTGCATACGCATATTGACTCTTTTTTGTTAGACTCCTGCGATATTTAATAGATCCTCTATTCGGCTTTTCTTTCCGAACGCCAAACAGAGCATCAGGGGCTACTGTCTATGCGGTAATATTTTTACATAGTTTTACTTACCTCGAAGCCTGTTAGAAGGCTAGCGCAAGCTTCAGTCAGTCCGCTCTTGGCGGACTGAACCTTCTGGATCACCGTACTCATAATAGTACGGTGCCCCTCGTCGATGGAGGCATCGTCAAGCACCTCCAGCAGATTGTCCGGCACCTCTGGTTGGACGGAGGCCGCCGGCTCAGAAGACTTGCTCCTCTTGGAAGGAGTTCGCCTACCACGGTCCGGAACTGTGGAAGATTCCGGCGCGGTGTCCGGCACAAAGCCGGACTGAGAGCCCTGGGGAGCCTTATCCCCTTCACCCCTGGAGTCCGGGAGGTTGCCTTGCGGCTCCTCCGGGACCACCTCCTCCTGCCCCAGAGCTTGTCGCGACGCCACTTCAGCGTCGTCTGCAGTGCGGGGGGAGACAGCGGGCGGAACTGAGTTCACGTCCGATGAGTCCAGGGAGCCGCCCGATGATTCGTCGAATTCGGCCCGGGGCGGACTGCATAATTACATTCGACATTAGGGAAAGCTGCGCAACAAAGGAATATCATGAGTTATTCTGATATCCGAACTTACGATTTCGCCGGACGCTTGGCCCTGTTTGGCCACTCCTCTTTGCCGTCTTTGGCGTTGGGGGCGTAGTCCAGCGGAGGGGTCTTCCTTTTCCTAGTCCCCTCGGCCTCCCCCGTTGGGGCGGCCTTCCTCTTCTCTCCTCCCTCCGCTGGGGGGAGAGTTTTCTTCTTCCTCCTCCTCGTTTTCGCGGGAGGAGGGCGTCTCGGACTCGTCAGATGACGAGTCCGACACCACCACGTTGCGGGCACTCTTTCGAGTCCCCGTGGTCTTCTTCTTCTTGGCCTTCTTCTCCGGCACCACATAAGGCGCCAGAACCAGCAGCTTCGCTAGTAGATCTGGGGCTGGGTCTTCGGGCAGCGGAGCCGGATAGTTAATCGGTCCGGATATCGCCCGCCAAGGCTGTCAAAGGTAAGGGAGTTTAGATCCCGCATAGAGTCAAACTATGAAAAAAGCTTAACATCCTGTAAAGGGTGTAGATGGCATACCTCGCTAGCGTGACGCTGCGAGCTGTATCCGCGGTCCTCAGAAGCGGATGTGGGAGCCTCGGCGCCCTTGAATAGCGTCTTCCAGGCATCTTCGTACGTCGTGTCGAAGAGCCTGCTGAGGGTTTGATGCTGCGCTGGGTCGAACTCCCATAGATTAAAATCCTGTTGTTGGCACGGGAGAATCCGACGGACGAGCACAACCTGGATTACATTAACAAGCCGGACTGGCTTGTTCACCAGGGACTGGATGCATGTTTGCAATCCGGTCACCTCTTTTTTATCACCCCACGACAGGCCCGTCTCTTTCCAGCACATAAGCCGCATGGGGGGTCCGGATCAGAACTCGGGGGCTGCGGTCCATTTCGGATCGCGCGGCTCGGTGATATAAAACCACCCGGATTGCCATCCCTTTAGGGTCTCCACGAAAGAGCCCTCGAACCATAGGACGTTGGCCATCTTGCCCGCCATGGCGCCTCCGCACTCCGCCTGGCTGCCGCGCACCACCTTGGGCTTGACGTTGAAGGTCTTGAGCCAGAGGCCGAAATGAGGGCGGACGCGGAGAAAAGCCTCGCACACGACGATAAACGCCGAGATGTTGAGGATGATGTTCGAAGCCAGATCGTGGAAATCCAGGCCGTAGTAGAACATGAGCCCCCGGACAAATGGGTGGAGTGGAAAACCCAGTCCGCGGAGGAAGTGGGGGAGAAATACTACCCTCTCATGGGGCCTTGGGGTGGGGAGAAGCTGCCCCTCTTCGGGAAGCCGGTGCGCGATGTCCTTGGACAGGTATCCGGCCTTCCTTAGCTTCTTGACTTTGCCCTCCGGGGCGAAGGAGACCATCCACTTTCCTCCCGCTCCGGACATTGCTGGAGAAGGTTGAGGTGGGAAGTGCGGGCTTGGGCGCTGGAGCTCGGGTGCGCAGGAGATGGATAGGCAAAGGAGGAAGAAGGCATAGGTAAAAAGGTGGATCCTTGTCCCCTTATATGGGCGGATGCGGTTGTGCGTCCCCACCTGCCTAGTAAAACTCGCTTGCCTCCCAAGCGCTGTGATAAGTGGCACGGTTGGGTTACCCACGTCCGTATTGATGAGAATCCTGTAAAAGGGGGGTACACGATCTCTGCTTTGACAAGACGTGCCAAGGAAACCGCCTCGCAAAACACGCTGAGGTGGAAAAGTGAAAACGATTCGAGTGAAGGACTTGGCTGTAGTGTGATGACGCACTGCAGAATACGTCAGCAGATTTGATTTGTGTTAATAATATTCTCTCTATGGCAATATGTGGAAGCTTATTTTGCAGAGCCGCACACTACTCTTGGTGTTTACAATCTTCTATGAAGGACTTGGAGGAGGAACCCGCCTTGCAATGCCGAAGACAATTTGCGCGCCGGACTCGTCGTCATTGAAGCCTGGTTCAGGGGCTACTGAGGGAGTCCTGGATTAGGGGGGTGTTCGGGTAGCCGGACTATACCTTCAGCCGGACTCCTGGACTATGAAGATACAAGATTGAAGACTTCGTCCCGTGTCCGGATGGGACTTTCCTTGGCGTGGAAGGCAAGCTTGGCGATGCGGATATTCAAGATCTCCTACCATTATAACCGACTCTATGTAACCCTAACCCTATCCGGTGTCTATATAAACCGGAGGGTTGTAGTCCGTAGGCAATCAACTCCATATACAACAATCATACCATAGGCTAGCTTCTAGGGTTTAGCCTCCTTGATCTCGTGGTAGATCTACTCTTGTACTACCCATATCATCAATATTAATCAAGGAGGACGTAGGGTTTTACCTCCATCAAGAGGGCCCGAACCTGGGTAAAACATCATGTTCCCTGCCTCCTCTTACCATCCGGCCTAGACGCACAGTTCGGGACCCACTACCCGAGATCCGCCAATTTTGACACCGACAGTTGGGGCGGCGGCCAAGGGGGGAGGAGTGCCTCCCAAGTCAAGTGGAGGCCCTCCCCCTTAGGGTTTCCCCTCTCCCATGCGCATGGGCCTTGGGGGGGCTGGTGCCCCTGGCCCATTAAGGCTAGGGAGCCCCCCTACAGCCCATGCTGCTGTATTGGACGTGGTGGAACATTTTCCGGACCTCCGGACCCCTCCGGAACCTTCTGGAAGCTTCCCGGTACAATACCGAAAAAACTGAACTTTTCTTGGAACCCGAACAATAACTTTCCATATATAAATCTTTACCTCCGGACCATTCCGGAATTCCTCATGACGTCCGGGATCTCATCCGGGACTCCGAACAACATTCGGTAATCACATACAAGTCTTCCTAATAACCCTAGCAGCATCGAACCTTAAGTGTGTAGACCCTACGGGTTCGGGAACCATGCAGACATGACCGAGACATCTCTCTGGTCAATAACCAATAGTGGGATCTGGATACCCATGTTGGCTCCCACATGTTCCACGATGATCTCATCGGATGAACCACGATGTCAAGGATTCAGTCAATCCCATATACAATTCCCTTTGTCTATTGGTACGATACTTGCCCGAGATTCGATCGTCGGTATCCCGATACCTCGTTCAATCTCGTTACCGGCAAGTCTCTTTACTCGTTGCGTAACACATCATCTCGTGATCAACTCCATGATCACATTGTGCACATTATGATGATGTCCTACCGAGTGGGCCCAGAGATACCTCTCCATTATACGGAGTGACAAATCCCAGTCTCGATTCGTGCCAACCCAACAGACACTTTCGGAGATACCCGCAGTGCACCTTTATAGCCACCCAGTTATGTTGAGACGTTTGGTACACCCAAAGTATTCCTACGGTATCCGGGAGTTGCACAATCTCATGGTCTAAGGAAATGATACTTGACATTAGAAAAGCTTTAGCATACGAACTACACGATCTTGTGCTAGGCTTAGGATTGGGTCTTGTCCATCACATCATTGTCCTAATGATGTGATCCCGTCATCAACGACATCCAATGTCCATGGTCAGGAAACCGTAACCATCTATCGATCAATGAGCTAGTCAACTAGAGGCTTACTAGGGACATGGTGTTGTCTATGTATCCACACATGTATCTGAGTTTCCTATCAATACAATTCTAGCATGGATAATAAACGATTATCATGAACAAGGAAATATAATAATAACTAATTTATTATTGCCTCTAGGGCATATTTCCAACAGTCTCCCACTTGCACTAGGGTCAATAATCCAGTTCACATCGCTATGTGATTAACACTCAAGGTCATATCCCCGTGTGACTAACACCCAAAGAGTCTACTAGAGTCAATAATCTAGTTCACATTACCATGTGATTAACACTCAACGAGCTCTGGGTTTGATCATGTTATGCTTGTGAGAGAAGTTATAGTCAACGGGTCTGAACCTTTCAGATCCGTGTGTGCTTTACAAATCTCTATGTCATCTTGTATATGCAGCTACCACGCTCTATTTGGAGCTATTCCAAATAACTGTTCTACTATACGAATCCGGTTTACTACTCAGAATCATCCAGATTAGTGTCAAAGATTGCATCGGCGTAACCCTTTACGACGAACTCTTTTACCACCTCCATAATCGAGAAAATTCCTTAGTCCACTAGTTACTAAGGATAACCTTGACCATTGTCCTGTGATCCATTCCTAGATCACACTTGTACCCCTTAACTGACTCATGGCTTGGCACACTTCAGGTGCGTTACACAACACAGCATACTTTAGAGCCTACGTCTAAAGCATAGGGGACGACCTTCGTCCTTTCTCTCTATTCTGCCGTGGTCAGGTCTTGAGTTTTACTCAATACTCATACCTTATAACACAGCCAAGAACTCCTTCTTTGCCGATCTATTTTTGAACTCCTTCAAAATTCTGTCATGGTATGTGTTCGTTTGAAAGTACTATTAAGCGATTTTGATCTATCCTTATAGATCTTGATGCTCAATGTTCAAGTAGCTTAATCCAGGTTTTCCATTGAAAAACACTTTTCAAATAACCCTATATGCTCTCCAGAAACTATACATCATTTCTGATCAACAATAGTCAACAACATATACTCATCAGAAATTCTATAGTGCTCCCACTCACTTCTTTGGAAATACAAGTTTCTCATAAACTTTGTATAAACCCAAAATCTTTGATCATCTCATCAAAGTGTACATTCCAACTCCGAGATGCTTACTCCAGTCCTTAGAAGGATTGCTGGAGCTTCGCATACTTGTTAGCATCTTTCAGGATTGTCAAAAAACTTCTGGTTTTATCACATACAACCTTTCCTCAAGAAAAACGTCGAGGAAACAATGTTTTGACATCCTATCTGCAAGATTTCATAAATAATGCAGTAACTGCTAACATAATTCCAACAGACTCTTAGCATCGTTACGAGTGAGAAAGTCTCATCGTAGTCAGCTCCTTTGAACTTGTCGGAAAACATCTTAACGACAAGTCGAGCTTTCTTAATGGTGACATTTACCATCATTGTCCATCTTCCTTTTAAAATCCATCTGCACCCAACAGCCTTACGACCATCAAGTAGTTCTTCCAAAGTCTATACTTTGTTTTTATACATGGATCCTCTCTCGGATTTTATGGCCTCGAGCCATTTGTCGGAATCCGTGCCCACCATCGCTTCTCCATAGCTTGTAGGTTCATTGTTGTCTAGCAACATGACTTCCAAGATAGGATTACGTACCACTCTGAAGTAGTATGCAACCTTGTCGACCTATGAGGTTTGGTAGTGACCTTATCCGAAGTTTCATGATCACTATCATAAGCTTCCACTTCAATCGGTGTAGGTGCCACAGGAACAACTTCCTGTGCCCTGCTCCACACTAGTTGCAGTGACGGTTCAATAACCTCATCAAGTCTCCACCATAATCCCACTCAATTCTTTCGAGAGAAACTTTTCCTCGAGAAAGGACCCATTTCTAGAAACAATCACTTTTGCTTCCGGATCAGAAATAGGAGGTATACCCAAATGTTTTGGGTATTCTATGAAGATGCATTTATCCGCTTTGGGTTCGGGCTTATCAGCCTCAAACTTTTTCACATAAGCATCGCAGCCCCAAACTTTTAAGAAACGACAGCTTAGGGTTTTTCTAAACCATAGTTCATACGGTGTCGTCTCAACGGAATTGTGTGGTGCCCTATTTATAGTGAGTGCGGTTGTCTCTAATACCTAACCCATAAACGATAGTGGTAATTCGATAAGAGACATCATGGTATGCACCATATCCAATAGGGTGCAGTTGTGATGTTTGGACACACCATCACACTATGGTGGTCCAGGCGGTATTAGTCGTGAAACAACTTCCATAATGTATTAATTGTGTGCCAAACTCGTAACTCACATATTCATCTCTATGATCATATCATAGACATTTTATCCTCTTGTCATGATGATCTTCAACTTCACTCTGAAATTACTTGAACCTTTCAATAATTTAGACTTGTGTTTCATCAAGTAAATATACTCAGCATCTACTCGAATCATCTGTGAAGTAAGAACATAACGATATCCACTGCATGCCTCAGCACTCATTGGACTGCACACATCAAAATGTATTACTTCCAACAAGTTGCTTTCTTGTTCCATCTTACTGAAAACGAGGCCTTTCAGTCATCTTGCCCATGTGGTATGATTTGCATGTCTCAAGTGATTCAAAATCAAGTGAGTCCAAACGATCCATCTGCATGGAGTTTCTTCATGCATATCTACCGATAGACACGGTCCGCATGTCTCAATCTTTTCAAAACGAGTGAGACCAAAGATCCATCAACATGGAGCTTCTTCATGCGTTTTATACCAACATGACTCAAATGGCAGTGCCACAGGTATGTGGTACTATCATTACTATCTTATATCTTTTGGCATGAACATGTGTATCACTATGATCGAGATTCAATAAACCATTCATTTTAGGTGCAGGACCATTGAAGGTATTATTCAAATAAACAGAGTAACCATTATTCTCCTTAAATGAATAACCGTGTGGCGATAAACATAATCCAATCATGTCTATGCTCAACGCAAACACCAAATAACAATTATTTCGGTTTAACACCAATCTCGATGGTAGAGGGAGCGTGCGATGTTTGATCACATCAACCTTGGAAACACTTCCAACACATATCGTCATCTCACCTTTAGCTAGTCTCCGCAGCCTTTTATTTCGAGTTACTAACGCTTAGCAACCGAACCGGTATTTATTACCCTGGTGCAACTAGGAGTAATAGTAAAGTACACAATAATATGATGTATATCCAAAATACTTCTGTCGACCTTGCCAGCCTTCTCATCTACCAAGTATCTAGGGTAGTTCTGCTTCAGTGACCATTCCCCTCATTATAGAAGCACTTAGTCTCGGGTTTGGTTCAACCTTGGGTTTCTTCACTTGAGCAGCAACTGATTTGCCGTCTCATGAAGTATCCCTTCTTTCTCTTGCCCTTCTTGAAACTAGTGTTTTAACCATCAACAATTGATGCTCCTACTTGATTTCTACTTTCGCAGTGTCAAACATCGCGAGTTGCTCAAGGACCATCATGTCTATCCCTGATATGTTATAGTTCATCACGAAGCTCCAATAGCTTGGTGGCAGTCACTATGGAGAACCATCACTTTCTCATCTGGAAGATTAACTCCCACTCGATTCAAGCGATTGCAGTAATTAGACAATCTGAGCACATGCTCAACGATTGAGTTTTTCTCCCTTAGTTTGCAGGCTTAAGAAACTTGTCAGAGGTCTCATACCTCTTGACATGGGCACTAGTCTGAAATTCCAATTTCAGTCTTTGGAACATCTCATATGTTCTGCGATGTTTCAAAAACGTCTTTGGTGCCACAATTCTAAACCGTTAGCATTACGCATTGAACTATCACGTAGTCATCAAAACATGTATGTCAGATGTTTCCCAACATCTACAGACGACGCTCGAGGTTCAACGCACTGAGTGGTGCATTAAGGACATAGCCCTTTTGTGCAGCAATGAGGACAATCCTCAGTTCACGGACCCAGTCCGCATAATTGCTACTGTCAACTCTCAACTAAATTTTCTCTAGGAACATATCTAAAATAGTAGAACCAAAGCGTGAGCTACGACATAATTTGCAAATACCTTTTGACTATGTTCATGATAATTAAGTTCATCTAATCAAATTATTCAATGAACTCCCACTTAGATAGACATCCCTCTAGTCATCTAAGTGATACATGATCCGATTCAACTAGGCCGTGTCCGATCATCACGTGAGACAGACTAGTCATCATCGGTGAACATCTTCATGTTGATTGTATCCACTATACGACTCATGTTAGACCTTTCGGTCTTCTGTGTTCCGAGGCCATGTCTGTACGTGCTAGGCTCGTCAAGTTAACCTAAGTGTATTGCGTGTGTAAATCTGGCTTACACCCGTTGTATGCGAACGTTAGAACCTATCACACCCGATCATCACGTGGTGCTTCGGAACAACGGACCTTAGCAACGGTGCACAGTTAGGGGGAACACTTTCTTGAAATTATTGCGAGGGATCATCTTATTTATGCTACCGTCGTTCTAAGCAAATAAGATGTAAACATGACAAACATCACATGCAAATCATAAAGTGACATGATATGGCCAATATCATCTTGCGCCTTTGATCTCCATCTTCGAGGCGCGGCATGAACACCATCGTCACCGGCATGACACCATGATCTCCATCATCGTGTCTTCATGAAGCTGCCTCGCCAACTATTACTTCTACTACTATGGCTAATGGTTAGCAATAAAGTAAAGTAATTACATGGCGTTTTCTTTGACACGCAGGTCATAAATAAATTAAGACAACTCCTATGGCTCCTGCCGGTTGTCATACTCATCGACATGCAAGTCGTGATTCCTATTACAAGAACATGATCAATCTCATACATTACATATATCATTCATCACATCCTTTTGGCCATATCACATCACATAGCATACCCTGCAAAAACAAGTTAGACGTCCTCTAATTGTTGTTGCATGTTTTACGTGGCTGCTATGGGTTTCTAGCAAGAACGTTTCTTACCTACGCAAAACCACAATGGTGATATGCCAATTGCTATTTACCCTTCATAAGGACCCTTTTCATTGAATCCGATCCAACTAAAGTGGGAGAGACAGACACCCGCTAGCCACCTTATGCAACTAGTGCATGTCAGTCGGTGGAACCTGTCTCATGTAAGAGTACGTGTAAGGTCGGTCCGGGCCGCTTCATCCCACAATGCCGCCGAATCAAGATAAGACTAGTAACGGCAAGCAAATTGGACAAATCATCACCCACAACTACTTTGTGTTCTACTCGTGCATAGAATCTACGCATAGACCTAGATCATGATGCCACTGTTGGGGAACGTAGCAATAATTCAAAATTTTCCTACGTGTCACCAAGATCAATCTAGGAGATACTAGCAACGAGAGAGAGGGAGTGCATCTTCATACCCTTGAAGATCTCTAAGCGGAAGCGTTCAAGAGGACGGGGTTGATGGAGTCGTACTCGTCATGATCCAAATCACCGATGATCCTAGCGCCGAACGGACGGCACCTCCGCGTTCAACACATGTACGGAACGGAGACGTCTCCCGCGCCTTGATCCAGCAAGGAGGAGGGAGAGGTTGAGGAAGAGAGTCCAACAGCAGCACAACGGCGTGGTGGTTATGGAGTGGCAGGTCTCCGGCAGGGCTTCGCCAAGCTCACGCGGAGGAGGAGAGGTATTGGAGGGGAGGGGCTGCGCCAGGTGCAAGGGTATGGCCGCCCTCGCACCCCTCCACTATTTATAGGTGGGGAGAGAGGGGGCCGGCCCCCCTAGATCCCATCTAGGGTTGGGGCAGCTGCCAAGGGGGGAAGGAGTGCCTCCCAAGTCAAGTGGAGCCCCCCCCTTAGGGTTTCCCCTCTCCCATGCGCATGGGCCTTGGGGGGGCTGGTGCCCCTGGCCCATTAAGGCTAGGGAGCCCCCCTACAGCCCATGCTGCTGTATTGGACGTGGTGGAACATTTTTCGGACCTCCGGACCCCTCCGGGATCCTCCGGAACCTTCCGGAAGCTTCCCGGTACAATACCGGAAAAACCGAACTTTTCCTGGAACCCGAACAATAACTTTCCATATATAAATGTTTACCTCCGGACCATTTCGGAACTCCTCGTGACGTCCGGGATCTCATCCGGGACTCCAAACAACATTCGGTAATCACATACAAGTCTTCCTAATGACCCTAGCGTCATCGAACCTTAAGTGTGTAGACCCTACGGGTTCGGGAACCATGCGGACATGACCGAGACATCTCTCTGGTCAATAACCAACAGCGGGATCTGGATACCCATGTTGGCTCCCACATGTTCCATGATGATCTCATCGGATGAACCACGATGTCAAGGATTTAGTCAATCTCGTATACAATTCCCTTTGTCTACCGGTACGATACTTGCCCAAGATTCGATCGTCGGTATCCCGATACCTCATTCAATCTCGTTACCGGCAAGTCTCTTTACTCGTTCCGTAACACATCATCCCGTGATCAACTCCTTGGTCACATTGTGCACATTATGATGATGTCCTACCGAGTGGGCCTAGAGATACCTCTCCGTTACACGGAGTGACAAATCCCAGTCTCGATTCGTGCCAACCCAACAGACACTTTCGGAGATACCCGCAGTGCACCTTTATAGCCACCCAGTTACGTTGTGACGTTTGGTACACCCAAAGCACTCCTACGGTATCCGGGAGTTGCACAATCTCATGGTCTAAGGAAACGATACTTAACATTAGAAAAGCTTTAGCATACGAACTACACGATCTTGTGCTAGGCTTAGGATTGGGTCTTGTCCATCACATCATTGTCCTAATGATGTGATCCCGTCATCAACGACATCCAATGTCCATGGTCAGGAAACCGTAACCATCTATCGATCAACGAGCTAGTCAACTAGAGGCTTATTAGGGACATGGTGTTGTCTATGTATCCACACATGTATCTGAGTTTCCTATCAATACAATTCTAGCATGGAAAATAAACGATTGTCCTGAACAAGGAAATATAATAATAACTAATTTATTATTGCCTCTAGGGCATATTTCCAACACGCACTACTCACTATCAAACATCCAGTGAAGATGACTCTGATTGTGGTTCCAAACCCAGCTACAAAACACTTGCTAAAATTGCAAGTGAACAACAGAAAGCTACGGAACATATTCAAAAACTGTTAGACAAAAGCGATGACCTGTTATACACTGAAATGACTCGATCTCAGTCCTTAATTGAAGACATCAAAAATCTTCATGTTAAGTATGAGGAACTTGAAAGTCGTCATGAAACGGTCTCAACAACTCATGAAATGCTTTCATATGATTATCTTCAAAGGAAGCAAGATCTTGAGAAATTGAGAGGGGCTCATGAAGATCTTCTAAAGGAAAACGAGTCACTTCGCGCCAAACAGATCAGTTCTGCTCAGGAAGGATTTGAACCACCATGTCTTAAATGCATTGAGCGTGACAATGCTACTTCTGTTGCTGGATGTTCTACTGCTGCTACTATTGCGATATCTTCAAATGTTGATGTGGTAACTAACCCCTCTGCTGAGGATACCACTGCTATTGCTGATGAAAATGCTAGGTTGAAGACATTGCTTGAAACGGGAATGTACAAAAGTCTCAAAGGGCATCAGACACTATCATCCAGCATCTTGGTGACTTTGAGGTTGCGGATAGTTGGTGAAACCAACATTGGCAAACACCCGACCGTAGTTGTGCGATCAGGGTGGTCCTCAATATCAAAGATGATAGGCGTGCTGGACCATTTCAGAAGCTTGCGCGACTCGACAGGTGGTTCCGCTGCATTGACTTCCCGCACCCACTGCTTGAGTTGGCGGTGTGAAGTATGCAGAGAAGCACCACCGTCAACGCACAAGACCTCTGTGGCTTTCTAGAACTCCTGCTCGTTGGTCTCGACATCATCCATGTCTTCGTCCTCGTCGTCTTCATCGTTGTCGCGGCCGCGGGGAGGTCTATCTCCTTGCCGCTGCTTGGCCTTGCCGCGGCGTCCTCCCCGGCCGGCGCGTTTCTTGCCGGATTCTCCAGCACCTCCTTGGGCCCTCTCCTTGTCGCGTCGCTCGTACTCAGCCTTTTGCTGCTGGACAAGCTGCTCGACCTTCTTGCAGCTCTGGAGGTCATGGCCCTTTGTGCGGTGAATCTTGCAGTACTGCTTGTCGGTGCCGTCCTGCTTGTCGGCGACTGCCACAGCCTGACAGTTGGTGCATGCGGCAACCTCCTTGCCGGAGCTACCAACCATGGCTTTCTTGGCGCCACCTTCGTTGCCGGACTGCTCAACGACTAGCACCTCTTTGCCTTTCTTCTTCCTGTTCCGCCGCCAGTTTTTCTTTGCCGGGGCAGCATCCTCGCTGTCAGATCCTCCTGCTCCTGCATTCTCTCCGGGGAGTCTCCTCCCTTCCTCAGCACGTGCGCACTTGTCGGCCAAGGCATACAGCTCGCTGACGTCTCTGATCTTGCACATCGCCATCTCCTCCCACATCTCGCGGTTACGCATGTTCTGATGGAACGCGCTGATAACCGCGGCAGGGTGGACATCTGGGATGTTGTGCTGCACACGGCTGAATCTCTGAATGTACTTGCGCAGGGGCTCTCCTTCCTTCTGGGCGAGCAGATGAAGATCACTCTCTTGGCCATGAGATTTGTGGCCGCCTGTAAAGGCGCCGACAAACTGATGGCATAGGTTTGCCCAGGTGGATATGGAGTTGTCCGGCAAGTGCATGAGCCAGGACCTGACGTTGGGCTTGAGCACCAACAGGAAGCAGTTGGCAAGGATCTTGTCGTCCCGCCCCCCAGCAGCCTGCACCGCGATGGTGTAGATGCTGAGGAACTCCGGTGGATGCGACTTGCCGTCGTACTTCTCTGGCACATCTGGTTTGAAATTCTTCATACTGGGCCACTAGACTTGCCGCAGCTCACGGGTGAACGCAGGGCAACCTACCGCGTACGGCAAGTCGCCTGGTTCCCCTGGCGAATGCATGTCGACAGAGGGCCCAGCGCGCTGGTCTGATTGACGTCGCGCTTCTCTTCGGCGCTCGATGCGAGTACGAGCGTCCTCTTGCTGCCGTTCGTGAAGAACTTGGCGTTGATCGCGGCGAGCTCGTGGATCTGATGACGCGGTGGACTCGCTGTCGAGGTGGATCCGGCGAGTCGGCGATCTTGGCCTTCGGGGTGGAGAGTGCACAGAGGTTGCACCCCCACCGGTCTTGTCGCCACCGGCTCGCGCCTGGCTGACTGGCTGCGGCCGCGACGTACTCGGCTGCCGTTGCGTGTCGCCGTTTCATGTCGCCGTTGGCAAAGCCGATGAGACTCTGAATGGTAGCCCTCCAGTCATCGATTTTGTCTGCCGTTGGAGGGTAGTCTAGGAGCAGTTGAGCTCGCGCCAAAGCTTCTGCTGCACTGGCGGGTGGCGGTGGCGAACGGTGCGAGGAGCAGGATATGCTCGGACTTCTAACCATGTTAGAAGGAGTAGTATCCCATCCAGGCGACCGTGCCTCGCTCGCGCCAGCAGGTTGGTGTGCATGGTGGTCCTGAGTGCTCCGAGATCCACCAGCTCGATCTTGGTCTAGCAAATGCATGGTACCGTGAGTACCATGACGCTGCCGGTCCCGCGCCTCCTGAGATGGGCGCGGTGCATGTACGGACGCCAAGGTCTTGGAGTGTGCCCGGTCGTTGTGGGAGCCGGCTACACCGCCGATGGGCAGCGCAGATCCTTGGACCTGGCAGCACCGTGAGCTTCCCCGTCGACGCGCGTTCTTCCGCCGGTGCCTGCCCCATCAGCCGTTTGCTCCGGCGATGGTGGGTTCGGCGCGGACAGAGCAGCTGCCTCCGAAACCTTCTTCTTCGGCGGCATGTCGATGAAGATGATGAAGATCTAGCTCGCGAGAACGCCGGATCTGGTTCACACAACTTCGACGCCCCCTACCTGGCGCGCCAAAGATGTCGGGGTACTGATCCACGGGCACCTATGGGACCAGCGGGCCGGGTCCCTTTTGGTTCGGCGGGGGCGGAGATCGTGCAAAGAGCAAATCGAGGCGATGCACGCGAGCGATTTACCCAGGTTCGGGCCGCACGGATGCTTAAAACCCTAATCCTGCTTTGTGGTTTGTATTGATTTCTTGCTCGGGAGCGCGGAGTGCTACAGTGCACTTCAGCAGTAACGAGACCGGGCGTGAGTGTATCTGAGCTAGCTAACAGCTAACCTTCTCTACGTTGCGCATGGGCCTCCTTTTATATGCTCAAGGGGTCACCGACAGGTGGCAATGTAGACAAGGGTAGAAATGGAAAGGTGCTGCAGTAGGTACAGCTACCTGCTACAGTGTATCATACCTAACCCTGACGGCAGGGGACAAGGGCATTAAATGCCCGTCTGTGTCGCCTAAACAGTGCAAAAAGGGACCGCCAGGGACGCCACCGTTCGTCACGATGGCGATCTTGTCAGCGCCGCTTGCCACCGCGCACCGCAAGCTGCACAGCCTTCCGCCACGTACGCCTGGAGGGGTCCCAGAACGACACGTTGGTGGATGTGCTGGAGCGCGGGCACAGTGATGTCTTGCCGCGGCAAGCGCCTTGCCGCGGTTGTTGTCTTGTCGCGCCCGGGAGCTTGTCGCTCACCGGGCCTTGCCGGGACGTGTGACGTGTCGCGGCAAGTTCCTTGAGATGCCTTGGTTGGCCTTCCCGGCAAGCTCCTCTTGCCGGGGTCTTGAGGTGCCTTGGTTGGCCTTCCCGGCAAGCTCCTCTTGCCGGGGTCTTGTCTCTTTGACTTGGATACTTTGTTCTTGAATGGCTCCAAAGGAACCACGGAGGACCTTGGCGGTCACCCAGCAAGCCTTGCCGCGGGATGCTGCGACTGCCCGTGCACAAGTTCGGGATACTAGGGTACCCCTACTCTAGTACACCGACAAGCTGGCTTTGTCCGGCCAAGGCGTGGATAGCGCCCCGAACTCGGTCTTCCGAACTAGGGGCTTCGCCGAAATTTAAAATTATAGAGTTCTATGGCTAAGTGAGAGTGTTCAAGCATTATAGTCCGATTTCCTGGTTCATTGTGCTGAGCGCCTCCCTCGAAGGACCCAACTATGGGAAAAAGAGCGCTCAGGTTTATCCCGAACACCCCAGCACTAGTGGCACGGGGGCAGAAGCCGACGACTGGCCATCTCTCAATTTTTGATAAACGGCCGCACAGAAAGTAATATTTTAAATTCAATAAGCATTGCTTAGCGCATATGAACAAGTTTTCAGCGCACAGGATAAACACGAGCGAGTTCATTCAAATATCACATCCTTGGTACATTCATCCGCCACAAGGCGGGCACCTGCAAGAAAATCCTTGTAGTAGTTCTCGGGCTTGTGATGATCCTTCCCCGGCGGCGGCCCGTCCTTCACAAGCTTCTCACCGTCCAGCTTACCCCAGTGCACCTTTGCACGGGCAAGGGCCCGACGGGCACCTTCGATGCAAACGGAGCGCTTGATGACCTCAAGCCTCGGACAGGCCTCCACCAGCCGCCGCACCAGCCCAAAATAGCTCCCAAGCAGGGCCTCTCCGGACCACAGCCGAACTATGAAGCCCTTCATGGCCTGCTCGGCCGCCTTGTGGAGCTCGACCAGCTGTTTCAGCTGGTCGCTCAAGGGCACAGGGTGTCCGGCCTCAGAATACTGAGACCAGAACACCTTCTCCGTCGAGGTACCCTCTTCAGCTCGGTAGAATGCGGCAGCATCGGATACGCTGCGGGGAAGATCTGTGAATGCCCCTGGAGAGCTCCGAATTCGAGTAAGTAACAGGTAGTTCACTTTTATATTTCTGCTTTGCATAAAGAATGCCTTACCCGCTGCTATCTTTCTCATCTCCTCCAACTCTTGGGGGGCCTTTTGGGCTTCGGCCATGGCAGACTTGGCAGCCTCTAGGGCCGTTGCAAGCTCGGATGCTTGCGCCTTCGACTCCAGCTCCAAACTCTCATGTTTTTTCATAAGAGCCTGAAGCTCTTGCTGCACCTCGCCGACCTGAGCCCCAAGTCTGTCTCGCTCGGTGCGCTCCACGGCCGTTTTCTTTTCGGCCTCAGACAACGCCTGCTTAAGGGTCGCCACCTCAGTCGTGGCCCCTACAATAAGCAGTACAATCCTGTTACTCTTTTTGCAATCAAGCCTTTTTATAGGCACTTTTTCTGTAAGGTATTTCTTACCTTCTTCCTCCTCGAGACGCCGCTTGGCAAGGCCGAGCTCTTGCTCGGTCCGCTCGAGGTCCTGCTTCAGGACACCCACCTCCGCAGTCAGTGCGGCGGTGGATAGCAGCGAAGCCTGCATACGCATATTGACTCTTTTTTGTTAGACTCCTGCGATATTTAATAGATCCTCTATTCGGCTTTTCTTTCCGAACGCCAAACAGAGCATCAGGGGCTACTGTCTATGCGGTAATATTTTTACATAGTTTTACTTACCTCGAAGCCTGTTAGAAGGCTAGCGCAAGCTTCAGTCAGTCCGCTCTTGGCGGACTGAACCTTCTGGATCACCGTACTCATAATAGTACGGTGCCCCTCGTCGATGGAGGCATCGTCAAGCACCTCCAGCAGATTGTCCAGCACCTCTGGTTGGACGGAGGCCGCCGGCTCAGAAGACTTGCTCCTCTTGGAAGGAGTTCGCCTACCACGGTCCAGAACTGTGGAAGATTCCGGCGCGGTGTCCGGCACAAAGCCTGACTGAGAGCCCTGGGGAGCCTTATCCCCTTCACCCCTGGAGTCCGGGAGGTTGCCTTGCGGCTCCTCCGCGACCACCTCCTCCTGCCCTAGAGCTTGTCGCGACGCCACTTCGGCGTCGTCTGCAGTGCGGGGGGAGACAGCGGGCGGAACTGAGTTCACGTCCGATGAGTCCAGGGAGCCGCCTGATGATTCGTCGAATTCGGCCCGGGGCGGACTGCATAATTACATTCGACATTAGGGAAAGCTGCGCAACAAAGGAACATCATGAGTTATTCTGATATCCAAACTTACGATTTCGCCGGACGCTTGGCCCTGTTTGGCCACTCCTCTTTGCCCTCTTTGGCGTTGGGGGCGTAGTCCGGCGGAGGGGTCTTCCTTTTCCTAGTCCCCTCGGCCTCCCCCGTTGGGGCGGCCTTCCTCTTCTCTCCTCCCTCCGCTGGGGGGAGAGTTTTCTTCTTCCTCCTCCTCGTTTTCGCGGGAGGAGGGCGTCTCGGACTCATCAGATGACGAGTCCGACACCACCACGTTGCGGGCACTCTTTCGAGTCCCCGTGGTCTTCTTCTTCTTGGCCTTCTTCTCCGGCACCACATAAGGCGCCAGAACCAACAGCTTCGCTAGTAGATCTGGGGCTGGGTCTTCGGGCAGCGAAGCCGGATAGTTAATCGGTCCGGATATCGCCCGCCAAGCCTGTCAAAGGTAAGGGAGTTTAGATCCCGCATAGAGTCAAACTATGAAAAAAGCTTAACATCCTGTAAAGGGTGTATATGGCATACCTCGCTAGCGTGACGCTGCGAGCTGTATCCGCGGTCCTCAGAAGCGGATGCGGGAGCCTCGGCGCCCTTGAATAGCGTCTTCCAGGCGTCTTCGTACGTCGTGTCGAAGAGCCTGCTGAGGGTTTGATGCTGCGCTGGGTCGAACTCCCATAGATTAAAATCCTGTTGTTGGCACGGGAGGATCCGGCGGACGAGCATAACCTGGATTACATTAACAAGCCGGACTGGCTTGTTCACCAGGGACTGGATGCATGTTTGCAATCCAGTCACCTCTTTTTTATCACCCCACGACAGGCCCGTCTCTTTCCAGCACATAAGCCGCATGGGGGGTCCGGATCGGAACTCGGGGGCTGCGGTCCATTTCGGATCGCGCGGCTCGGTGATATAAAACCACCCGGATTGCCATACCTTTAGGGTCTCCACGAAAGAGCCCTCGAACCATAGGATGTTGGCCATCTTGCCCGCCATGGCGCCTCCGCACTCCGCCTGGCTGCCGCGCACCACCTTGGGCTTGACGTTGAAGGTCTTGAGCCAAAGGCCGAAATGAGGGCGGACGCGGAGAAAAGCCTCGCACATGACGATAAACGCCGAGATGTTGAGGATGATGTTCGGAGCTAGATCGTGGAAATCCAGGCCGTAGTAGAACATGATCCCCCGGACAAATGGGTGGAGTGGAAAACCCAGTCCGCGGAGGAAGTGGGGGAGAAATACTACCCTCTCATGGGGCCTTGGGGTGGGGAGAAGCTGCCCCTCTTCGGGAAGCCGGTGCGCGATGTCCTTGGACAGGTATCCGGCCTTCCTTAGCTTCTTGACTTTGCCCTCCGGGGCGGAGGAGACCATCCACTTGCCTCCCGCTCCGGACATTGCTGGAGAAGGTTGAGGTGGGAAGTGCGGGCTTGGGCGCCGGAGCTCGGGTGCGCAGGAGATGGATAGGCAAAGGAGGAAGAAGGCATAGGTAAAAAGGTGGATCCTTGTCCCCTTATATGGGCGGATGCGGTTGTGCGTCCCCACCTGCCTAGTAAAACTCGCTTGCCTCCCACGCGCCGTGATAAGTGGCGCGGTTGGGTTACCCACGTCCGTATTGATGAGAATCCTGTAAAAGGGGGTACACGATCTCTGCTTTGACAAGACGTGCCAAGGAAACCGCCTCGCAAAACACGCTGAGGTGGAAAAGTGAAAACGATTCGAGTGAAGGACTTGGCTGTAGTGTGATGACGCACTGCAGAATACGTCAGCAGATTTGATTTGTGTTAATAATATTCTCTCTATGGCAATATGTGGAAGCTTATTTTGCAGAGCCGCACACTACTCTTGGTGTTTACAATCTTCTATGAAGGACTTGGAGGAGGAACCCGCCTTGCAATGCCGAAGACAATTTGCGCGCCGGACTCGTCGTCATTGAAGCCTGGTTCAGGGGCTACTGAGGGTGTCTTGGATTAGGGGGGTGTTCGGGTAGCCGGACTATACCTTCAGCCGGACTCCTGGACTATGAAGATACAAGATTGAAGACTTCGTCCCGTGTCCGGATGGGACTTTCCTTGGCGTGGAAGGCAAGCTTGGCGATGCGGATATTCAAGATCTCCTACCATTATAACCGACTCTATGTAACCCTAACCCTATCCGGTGTCTATATAAACCGGAGGGTTGTAGTCCGTAGGCAATCAACTCCATATACAACAATCATACCATAGGCTAGCTTCTAGGGTTTAGCCTCCTTGATCTCGTGGTAGATCTACTCTTGTACTACCCATATCATCAATATTAATCAAGGAGGACGTAGGGTTTTACCTCCATCAAGAGGGCCCGAACCTGGGTAAAACATCGTGTTCCCTGCCTCCTGTTACCATCCGGCCTAGACGCACAGTTCGGGACCCACTACCCGAGATCCGCCGATTTTGACACCGACAGTTGGGGCGGCGGCCAAGGGGGGAGGAGTGCCTCCCAAGTCAAGTGGAGGCCCTCCCCCTTAGGGTTTCCCCTCTCCCATGCGCATGGGCCTTGGGGGGGCTGGTGCCCCTGGCCCATTAAGGCTAGGGAGCCCCCCTACAGCCCATGCTGCTGTATTGGACGTGGTGGAACATTTTCCGGACCTCCGGACCCCTCCGGAACCTTCCGGAAGCTTCCCGGTACAATACCGGAAAAACTGAACTTTTCTTGGAACCCGAACAATAACTTTCCATATATAAATCTTTACCTCCGGACCATTCCGGAATTCCTCATGACGTCCGGGATCTCATCCGGGACTCCGAACAACATTCGGTAATCACATACAAGTCTTCCTAATAACCCTAGCATCATCGAACCTTAAGTGTGTAGACCCTACGGGTTCGGGAACCATGCAGACATGACCGAGACATCTCTCTGGTCAATAACCAATAGTGGGATCTGGATACCCATGTTGGCTCCCACATGTTCCACGATGATCTCATCGGATGAACCACGATGTCAAGGATTCAGTCAATCCCGTATACAATTCCCTTTGTCTATCGGTACGATACTTGCCCGAGATTCGATCATCGGTATCCCGATACCTCGTTCAATCTCGTTACCGGCAAGTCTCTTTACTCGTTGCGTAACACATCATCTCGTGATCAACTCCATGATCACATTGTGCACATTATGATGATGTCCTACCGAGTGGGCCCAGAGATACCTCTCCGTTACACGGAGTGACAAATCCCAGTCTCGATTCGTGCCAACCCAACAGACACTTTCGGAGATACCCATAGTGCACCTTTATAGCCACCCAGTTACGTTGAGACGTTTGGTACACCCAAAGTATTCCTACGGTATCCGGGAGTTGCACAATCTCATGGTCTAAGGAAATGATACTTGACATTAGAAAAGCTTTAGCATACGAACTACACGATCTTGTGCTAGGCTTAGGATTGGGTCTTGTCCATCACATCATTGTCCTAATGATGTGATCCCGTCATCAACGACATCCAATGTCCATGGTCAGGAAACCGTAACCATCTATCGATCAATGAGCTAGTCAACTAGAGGCTTACTAGGGACATGGTGTTGTCTATGTATCCACACATGTATCTGAGTTTCCTATCAATACAATTCTAGCATGGATAATAAACGATTATCATGAACAAGGAAATATAATAATAACTAATTTATTATTGCCTCTAGGGCATATTTCCAACAGTCTCCCACTTGCAGTAGGGTCAATAATCCAGTTCACATCGCTATGTGATTAACACTCAAGGTCATATCCCCGTGTGACTAACACCCAAAGAGTCTACTAGAGTCAATAATCTAGTTCACATTACCATGTGATTAACACTCAACAAGCTCTGGGTTTGATCATGTTATGCTTGTGAGAGAAGTTATAGTCAACGGGTCTGAACCTTTCAGATCTGTGTGTGCTTTACAAATCTCTATGTCATCTTGTATATGCAGCTACCACGCTCTATTTGGAGCTATTCCAAATAACTGTTCTACTATACGAATCCGGTTTACTACTCAGAATCATCCAGATTAGTGTCAAAGATTGCATCGGCATAACCCTTTACGACGAACTCTTTTACCACCTCCATAATCGAGAAAATTCCTTAGTCCACTAGTTACTAAGGATAACCTTGACCATTGTCCTGTGATCCATTCCTAGATCACACTTGTACCCCTTAACTGACTCATGGCTTGGCACACTTCAGGTGCGTTACACAACACAGCATACTTTAGAGCCTACGTCTAAAGCATAGGGGACGACCTTCGTCCTTTCTCTCTATTCTGCCGTGGTCAGGTCTTGAGTTTTACTCAATACTCATACCTTATAACACAGCCAAGAACTCCTTCTTTGCCGATCTATTTTTGAACTCCTTCAAAATTCTGTCATGGTATGTGTTCATTTGAAAGTACTATTAAGTGATTTTGATCTATCCTTATAGATCTTGATGCTCAATGTTCAAGTAGCTTAATCCAGGTTTTCCATTGAAAAACACTTTTCAAATAACCCTATATGCTCTCCAGAAACTATACATCATTTCTGATCAACAATAGTCAACAACATATACTCATCAGAAATTCTATAGTGCTCCCACTCACTTCTTTGGAAATACAAGTTTCTCATAAACTATGTATAAACCCAAAATCTTTGATCATCTCATCAAAGTGTACATTCCAACTCCGAGATGCTTACTCCAGTCCTTAGAAGGATTGCTGGAGCTTCGCATACTTGTTAGCATCTTTCAGGATTGTCAAAAAACTTCTGGTTTTATCACATACAACCTTTCCTCAAGAAAAACGTCGAGGAAACAATGTTTTGACATCCTATCTGCAAGATTTCATAAATAATGCAGTAACTGCTAACATAATTCCAACAGACTCTTAGCATCGTTACGAGTGAGAAAGTCTCATCGTAGTCAGCTCCTTTGAACTTGTCGGAAAACATCTTAACGACAAGTTGAGCTTTCTTAATGGTGACATTTACCATCATTGTCCATCTTCCTTTTAAAATCCATCTGCACCCAACAGCCTTACGACCATCAAGTAGTTCTTCCAAAGTCTATACTTTGTTTTTATACATGGATCCTCTCTCGGATTTTATGGCCTCGAGCCATTCGTCGGAATCCATGCCCACCATCGCTTCTCCATAGCTTGTAGGTTCATTGTTGTCTAGCAACATGACTTCCAAGATAGGATTACGTACCACTCTGAAGTAGTATGCAACCTTGTCGACCTATGAGGTTTGGTAGTGACTTGATCTGAAGTTTCATGATCACTATCATAAGCTTCCACTTCAATCGGTGTAGGTGCCACAGGAACAACTTCCTGTGCCCTGCTCCACACTAGTTGCAGTGACGGTTCAATAACCTCATCAAGTCTCCACCATCATCCCACTCAATTCTTTCGAGAGAAACTTTTCCTCGAGAAAGGACCCGTTTCTAGAAACAATCACTTTTGCTTCCGGATCAGAAATAGGAGGTATACCCAACTGTTTTGGGTATTCTATGAAGATGCATTTATCCGCTTTGGGTTCGGGCTTATCAGCCTCAAACTTTTTCACATAAGCATCGCAGCCCCAAACTTTTAAGAAACGACAGCTTAGGGTTTTTCTAAACCATAGTTCATACGGTGTCGTCTCAACGGAATTGTGTGGTGCCCTATTTATAGTGAGTGCGGTTGTCTCTAATACCTAACCCATAAACGATAGTGGTAATTCGATAAGAGACATCATGGTATGCACCATATCCAATAGGGTGCAGTTGTGATGTTTGGACACACCATCACACTATGGTGGTCCAGGCGGTATTAGTCGTGAAACAACTTCCATAATGTATTAATTGTGTGCCAAACTCGTAACTCACATATTCATCTCTATGATCATATCATAGACATTTTATCCTCTTGTCATGATGATCTTCAACTTCACTCTGAAATTACTTGAACCTTTCAATAATTTAGACTTGTGTTTCATCAAGTAAATATACTCAGCATCTACTCGAATCATCTGTGAAGTAAGAACATAACGATATCCACTGCATGCCTCAGCACTCATTGGACTGCACACATCAAAATGTATTACTTCCAACAAGTTGCTTTCTTGTTCCATCTTACTGAAAACGAGGCCTTTCAGTCATCTTGCCCATGTGGTATGATTTGCATGTCTCAAGTGATTCAAAATCAAGTGAGTCCAAACGATCCATCTGCATGGAGTTTCTTCATGCATATCTACCGATAGACACGGTCCGCATGTCTCAATCTTTTCAAAACGAGTGAGACCAAAGATCCATCAACATGGAGCTTCTTCATGCGTTTTATACCAACATGACTCAAATGGCAGTGCCACAGGTATGTGGTACTATCATTACTATCTTATATCTTTTGGCATGAACATGTGTATCACTATGATCGAGATTCAATAAACCATTCATTTTAGGTGCAAGACCATTGAAGGTATTATTCAAATAAACAGAGTAACCATTATTCTCCTTAAATGAATAACCGTGTGGCGATAAACATAATCCAATCATGTCTATGCTCAACGCAAACACCAAATAACAATTATTTCGGTTTAACACCAATCTCGATGGTAGAGGGAGCGTGCGATGTTTGATCACATCAACCTTGGAAACACTTCCAACACATATCGTCATCTCACCTTTAGCTAGTCTCCGCAGCCTTTTATTTCGAGTTACTAACGCTTAGCAACCGAACCGGTATTTATTACCCTGGTGCAACTAGGAGTAATAATAAAGTACACAATAATATGACGTATATCCAAAATACTTCTGTCGACCTTGCCAGCCTTCTCATCTACCAAGTATCTAGGGTAGTTCTGCTTCAGTGACCATTCCCCTCATTATAGAAGCACTTAGTCTCGGGTTTGGTTCAACCTTGGGTTTCTTCACTTGAGCAGCAACTGATTTGCCGTCTCATGAAGTATCCCTTCTTTCTCTTGCCCTTCTTGAAACTAGTGTTTTAACCATCAACAATTGATGCTCCTACTTGATTTCTACTTTCGCAGTGTCAAACATCGCGAGTTGCTCAAGGACCATCATGTCTATCCCTGATATGTTATAGTTCATCACGAAGCTCCAATAGCTTGGTGGCAGTCACTATGGAGAACCATCACTTTCTCATCTGGAAGATTAACTCCCACTCGATTCAAGCGATTGCAGTAATTAGACAATCTGAGCACATGCTCAACGATTGAGTTTTTCTCCCTTAGTTTGCAGGCTTAAGAAACTTGTCAGAGGTCTCATACCTCTTGACATGGGCACTAGTCTGAAATTCCAATTTCAGTCTTTGGAACATCTCATATGTTCTGCGACGTTTCAAAAACGTCTTTGGTGCCACAATTCTAAACCGTTAGCATTACGCATTGAACTATCACGTAGTCATCAAAACATGTATGTCAGATGTTTCCCAACATCTACAGACGACGCTCGAGGTTCAACGCACTGAGTGGTGCATTAAGGACATAGCCCTTTTGTGCAGCAATGAGGACAATCCTCAGTTCACGGACCCAGTCCGCATAATTGCTACTGTCAACTCTCAACTAAATTTTCTCTAGGAACATATCTAAAATAGTAGAACCAAAGCGTGAGCTACGACATAATTTGCAAATACCTTTTGACTATGTTCATGATAATTAAGTTCATCTAATCAAATTATTCAATGAACTCCCACTTAGATAGACATCCCTCTAGTCATCTAAGTGATACATGATCCGATTCAACTAGGCCGTGTCCGATCATCACGTGAGACAGACTAGTCATCATCGGTGAACATCTTCATGTTGATTGTATCCACTATACGACTCATGTTAGACCTTTCGGTCTTCTGTGTTCCGAGGCCATGTCTGTACATGCTAGGCTCGTCAAGTTAACCTAAGTGTATTGCGTGTGTAAATCTGGCTTACACCCGTTGTATGCGAACGTTAGAACCTATCACACCCGATCATCACGTGGTGCTTCGGAACAACGGACCTTAGCAACGGTGCACAGTTAGGGGGAACACTTTCTTGAAATTATTGCGAGGGATCATCTTATTTATGCTACCGTCGTTCTAAGCAAATAAGATGTAAACATGACAAACATCACATGCAAATCATAAAGTGACATGATATGGCCAATATCATCTTGCGCCTTTGATCTCCATCTTCGAGGCGCGGCATGAACACCATCGTCACCGGCATGACACCATGATCTCCATCATCGTGTCTTCATGAAGCTGCCTCGCCAACTATTACTTCTACTACTATGGCTAATGGTTAGCAATAAAGTAAAGTAATTACATGGCGTTTTCTTTGACACGCAGGTCATAAATAAATTAAGACAACTCCTATGGCTCCTGCCGGTTGTCATACTCATCGACATGCAAGTCGTGATTCCTATTACAAGAACATGATCAATCTCATACATTACATATATCATTCATCACATCCTTTTGGCCATATCACATCACATAGCATACCCTGCAAAAACAAGTTAGACGTCCTCTAATTGTTGTTGCATGTTTTACGTGGCTGCTATGGGTTTCTAGCAAGAACGTTTCTTACCTACGCAAAACCACAATGGTGATATGCCAATTGCTATTTACCCTTCATAAGGACCCTTTTCATTGAATCCGATCCAACTAAAGTGGGAGAGACAGACACCCGCTAGCCACCTTATGCAACTAGTGCATGTCAGTCGGTGGAACCTGTCTCATGTAAGAGTACGTGTAAGGTCGGTCCGGGCCGCTTCATCCCACAATGCCGCCGAATCAAGATAAGACTAGTAACGGCAAGCAAATTGGACAAATCATCACCCACAACTACTTTGTGTTCTACTCGTGCATAGAATCTACGCATAGACCTAGATCATGATGCCACTGTTGGGGAACGTAGCAATAATTCAAAATTTTCCTACGTGTCACCAAGATCAATCTAGGAGATACTAGCAACGAGAGAGAGGGAGTGCATCTTCATACCCTTGAAGATCTCTAAGCGGAAGCGTTCAAGAGGACGGGGTTGATGGAGTCGTACTCGTCATGATCCAAATCACCGATGATCCTAGCGCCGAACGGACGGCACCTCCGCGTTCAACACATGTACGGAACGGAGACGTCTCCCACGCCTTGATCCAGCAAGGAGGAGGGAGAGGTTGAGGAAGAGAGTCCAACAGCAGCACAACGGCGTGGTGGTTATGGAGTGGCAGGTCTCCGGCAGGGCTTCGCCAAGCTCACGCGGACGAGGAGAGGTATTGGAGGGGAGGGGCTGCGCCAGGTGCAAGGGTATGGCCGCCCTCGCACCCCTCCACTATTTATAGGTGGGGAGAGAGGGGGCCGCCCCCCCTAGATCCCATCTAGGGTTGGGGCAGCTGCCAAGGGGGGAAGGAGTGCCTCCCAAGTCAAGTGGAGCCCCCCCCCTTAGGGTTTCCCCTCTCCCATGCGCATGGGCCTTGGGGGGGCTGGTGCCCCTGGCCCATTAAGGCTAGGGAGCCCCCCTACAGCCCATGCTGCTGTATTGGACGTGGTGGAACATTTTCCGGACCTCCGGACCCCTCCGGGATCCTCCGGAAGCTTCCCGGTACAATACCGGAAAAACCGAACTTTTCCTGGAACCCGAACAATAACTTTCCATATATAAATGTTTACCTCCGGACCATTCCGGAACTCCTCGTGACGTCCGGGATCTCATCCGGGACTTCGAACAACATTCGGTAATCACATACAAGTCTTCCTAATGACCCTAGCGTCATCGAACCTTAAGTGTGTAGACCCTACGGGTTCGGGAACCATGCAGACATGACCGAGACATCTCTCTGGTCAATAACCAACAGCGGGATCTGGATACCCATGTTGGCTCCCACATGTTCCATGATGATCTCATCGGATGAACCACGATGTCAAGGATTTAGTCAATCTCGTATACAATTCCCTTTGTCTACCGGTACGATACTTGCCCAAGATTCGATCGTCGGTATCCCGATACCTCATTCAATCTCGTTACCGGCAAGTCTCTTTACTCGTTCCGTAACACATCATCCCGTGATCAACTCCTTGGTCACATTGTGCACATTATGATGATATCCTACCGAGTGGGCCTAGAGATACCTCTCCGTTACACGGAGTGACAAATCCTAGTCTCGATTCGTGCCAACCCAACAGACACTTTCGGAGATACCCGCAGTGCACCTTTATAGCCACCCAGTTACGTTGTGACGTTTGGTACACCCAAAGCATCCGGGAGTTGCACAATCTCATGGTCTAAGGAAACGATACTTAACATTAGAAAAGCTTTAGCATACGAACTACACGATCTTGTGCTAGGCTTAGGATTGGGTCTTGTCCATCACATCATTGTCCTAATGATGTGATCCCGTCATCAACGACATCCAATGTCCATGGTCAGGAAACTGTAACCATCTATCGATCAACGAGCTAGTCAACTAGAGGCTTATTAGGGACATGGTGTTGTCTATGTATCCACACATGTATCTGAGTTTCCTATCAATACAATTCTAGCATGGAAAATAAACGATTGTCCTGAACAAGGAAATATAATAATAACTAATTTATTATTGCCTCTAGGGCATATTTCCAACACGCACTACTCACTATCAAACATCCAGTGAAGATGACTCTGATTGTGGTTCCAAACCCAGCTACAAAACACTTGCTAAAATTGCAACTGAACAACAGAAAGCTATGGAACATATTCAAAAACTGTTAGACAAAAGCGATGACCTGTTAGACACTGAAATGACTCGATCTCAGTCCTTAATTGAAGACATCAAAAATCTTCATGTTAAGTATGAGGAACTTGAAAGTCGTCATGAAACGCTCTCAACAACTCATGAAATGCTTTCCTATGATTATCTTCAAAGGAAGCAAGATCTTGAGAAATTGAGAGGGGCTCATGAAGATCTTCTAAAGGAAAACGAGTCACTTCGCGCCAAACAGATCAGTTCTGCTCAGGAAGGATTTGAACCACCATGTCTTAAATGCATTGAGCGTGACAATGCTACTTCTGTTGCTGGATGTTCTACTGCTGCTACTATTGCGATATCTTCAAATGTTGATGTGGTAACTAACCCCTCTGCTGAGGATACCACTGCTATTGCTGATGAAAATGCTAGGTTGAAGACATTGCTTGAAACGGGAATGTACAAAAGTCTCAAAGGGCATCAGACACTATGTGATGTCCTCAAAAGGCAGATCCTGAACCGAAACCCTAGGAAAGAGGGTCTTGGGTTTGAAAGGAAAATGAATGTTGATGGCTCTTACTGGAAACCTGAGCAGTACCCCAAAACCACATGGGTTGCTGCAAAGGAACGTTCAGTGGATCCATCCACCCTGTCTGGCTTCCCTTGTACTAATCCCATTGTTATTGATGAATCCTTTGATGCAAACTATAAACTGTTTAAGAATAAAATGGTGAAGTGTTTGCCAGGTATATTGGTACTAACTGCAGGAATGGGCCACCTATGAAGAAAGTCTGGGTGCCGAAAAAGTGGTTGGAGAATCTTCCTGTGAATGTCATTTTGACACCACAAGTGAAGAAGACAAACCCCAGACCACAGGCTTCATATGGTCCAAAGGCTTCATACAGACAAAGGACTCACCTGAGTCGCACTAACGCAAATGTTTTGCAGGGAAAACCACACTCAGGCCTATGAATATGAGCGCGCTTCATCAAACCACCATGTTCATAAGACCAAGAACTACTCTGCTTATTCTTATGAGTACTATTGTCCACCTACAAGACTATTTGCTAGGGCTCCAAAGCAAAGTTCTCAGATGCCGCAGTTAGACTCATTGCTTCGAAGCCACCCTTGAAGATGTGGGTGGCTAAGAAAGCTTAACTCTCTTTTGCAGGGAAGGGTCTCCAGCCGAAAATCAAATTCGTCTGAAGCTATTGTTGGGGACCTTAAACATCTTGTAGGGCGCAAGATCAAATGCCCAAATGGTCTTATTATGTATTTTGTTCCTGAATCGCTTGCTACTTGCCCTATTAGTCCTAACCTCGATCTAAGCTTTCATAATCCACTTGCTCGTCAAATGTTTATGCTTCACAATTGTCTTCGTGAAGCCTATCCCCCTAACTGCACTGTAGGGTATGACACCAGCTGCTTTAGAATGGATTATTGATAGTGGGTGTACTAATCACATGACTGGCAAGCAAAGTCTTCTCATGGACTCAACTTTACGTCCATCTGACAAGAGGCACATCACATTTGCTGATACTGGTAAAAGCAAGGTATTGGGTCTAGGTAGAGTTGTAATCTCAAGGGATCAACACATGGATAAAGTGATGCTTATTGAATCTCTTGGTTTCAACTTAATGTCTGTCGTAATGCTTTGTGATTTAAACATGATATTGATATTTGGAAAATATCGTTGCCTTGTTCTAATGGAATCTGACAAGTCTCTAGTCTTTGAAGGGTATCAGAAAGATGATTTGTACGTGATAGATTTCTTAGCAGGACCACAACTTGCCGTATGTCTTCTAGCAAAAGCTTCAAAATGTTGGCTCTGGCATCGGAGGCTAGGGCATGCTGGCATGAGGAGCTTACACACTCTTGCAAAGAAGAAACATGTCATAGGCATCGAGGACGTCAAGTTCAAGAAGGATCACTTATGCGGTGCCTGTGAAGCAGGAAAGATGACGAGGGCCAAGCATCCCTCGAAGACAATCTTGACAACGACTCAACCCTTCGAACTGCTCCACATGGACCTCTTCGGTCCCACACACTACTCAACGTTTACTACTACTGCTTGTCTCTATGGCTTTGTCATTGTTGATGATTATTCAAGATATACTTGGGTGAATATAATCCTCTACAAGACTGAAGTGTAGGATGTCTTCAGACGCTTCGCCAATCGAGCCATGAACAACTATGGCGTCAAGATCAAGCACATCAGAAGTGACAATGGCACTAAATTCAAGAACACTGGCCTCGACACTTATCTTGATACTTTGGGCATCTCTCATGAATTCTTAGCTCCGTACACGCCGCAGCAGAATGGCATCGTGGAACGCAAGAACAGAACACTTATTGAGATGGCCTGGACGATGCTCGATGAATACAAGACTCCAAGAAAGTTCTGGCCTGAAGCCATTGATACTGCATGCCATATCATCAACCGTGTTTATCTTCACAAGCTTCTGAACAAAACATCCTATGAGCTCCTCACTGGTAAGAAGCCAAATGTCAGTTACTTCAGAGTATTTGGTGCCAGGTGCTGGATCAAGGATCCACATCACACTTCAAAATTTGCACCAAAAGCACATGAAAGTTTTATGCTTGGATACGGAAAGGACTCGTACTCCTACAGAGTCTTCAACCTCTTTCACTATAAAGTGGTTGAAACTGTGGATGTGCGGTTCGATGAGACTAACGGCTCGCAAAGAGAGCACCTGCCAAATGTGCTAGATGAAGTTCCATCCAGTGAAACCATCAAGCTCATGGGAACTGGAGAAATCATACCGTCTGAAGCTCAGCCTGAAGAGGAACTCATCATCTCTGCACCTGATCAACCTGAAGACAATGCTCAGCCTGAAGACAATCCTTCTAACGATGACAATGATCAGCAAGAGCAAAATCTTCGTCCTGTTCATCCTCGTGTTGCAAATGAAGTACAGATTGAGAGAATAATTGATAGCATCAATGCACCAGGTGCACTCACTCGTTCAATGGCAACACAGCTAGCAAACTTCTGTGGGCACTTCGCATTCGTCTCAATATCTGAACCTAAGAAAGTTGATGAAGCCTTCATGGAACCTAAATGGATTCAAGCTATGCAAGAAGAGCTTCAACAGTTTGAGTTGAATAATGTATGGGAACTGGTCAAGTGTCCTGATCCTCATAAGCACAATATCATGGGCACTAAATGGATATATCGCAACAAGCAAGATGAGCATGGTCAAGTTGTCAGAAACAAAGCTCGTCTCGTTGCTCAAGGATACACTCAAGTTGAAGGAATTGACTTCGATGAAACATTTGCTCCTGTGGCTAGGCCTGAAGCTATACACATACTGCTGGCCTATGCAAATCATCATAACATTCTTCTGTATCAAATGGATGTGAAGAGCGCCTTTCTCAATGGCAAGATTGAAGAAGAAGTGTATGTTGCACACCCGCCTGGCTTTGAAGATCCAAAACATCCTGACATGGTTTACAAGCTCAACAAGGCAATGTATGGCCTTAAACAAGCCCCTCGAGCTTAGTATGACACACTCAAAGACTTCCTGAAGAGCAAAGGCTTCAAACCTGGTTCCCTGGATCCCACTCTCTTCACGAAGACATATGATGGTGAACTGTTTGTTTGCCAAATATATGTGGATGGCATTATCTTCGGCTGCACCAACCAGAAATACAGTGAAGAGTTTGAATATATGATGTCAGAGCAATATCAGATGTCCATCATGGGTGAGCTGAAGTTCTTCCTTGGTCTTCAAATATGACAGCAACGCAACGACATCTTCACATCTCAAGAGAAATACCTCAAAGATTGTCTGAAGAAGTTTGGAATGCAAGACTGCAAAGGCTACACGACGCCAATGCCAGCTATGAAGGAAATATGCCCTAGAGGCAATAATAAAGTTATTATTTATTTCCTTGTATCATGATAAATGTTTATTATTCATGCTAGAATTGTATTAACCGGAAACATAATACATGTGTGAATACATAGACAAACAGAGTGTCACTAGTATGCCTCTACTTGACTAGCTCGTTGATTAAAGATGGTTATGTTTCCTAACCATATACATGAGTTGTTATTTGGTTAACGGGATCACATCATTAGGATAATGATGTGATTGACTTGACCCATTCCATTAGCTTAGCACTTGATCGTTTAGTTTGTTACTATTGCTTTCTTCATAACTTATATATGTTCCTATGACTATGAGATTATGCAACTCCCGTTTACCGGAGGAACACTTTGTGTGCTACCAAACGTCACAACGTAACTGGGTGATTATAAAGGTGCTCTACAGGTGTCTCCGAAGGTATTTGTTGTGTTGGCGTATTTCGAGATTAGGATTTGTCACTCCGATTGTCAGAGAGGTATCTCTGGGCCCTCTCGATAATGCACATCACTCAAGCCTTGCAAGCATTGCAACTAATAAGTTAGTTGCGGGATGATGTATTACAGAACGAGTAAAGAGACTTGCCGGTAACGAGATTGAACTAGGTATTGAGATACCGACGATCGAATCTCGGGCAAGTAACATACCGATGACAAAGGGAACAACGTATATTGTTATGCGGTCTGACCGATAAAGATCTTCGTAGAATATGTAGGAGCCAATATGAGCATCCAGGTTCCGCTATTGGTTATTGACCAGAGACGTGTCTCGGTGATGTCTACATAGTTCGACCCGTAGGGTCCGCACGCTTAAAGTTCGGTGACGATCGTAATTAGGGTTTTTGTGTTTTGATGTACCGAAGGTTGTTTGGTGTCCCGGATGTGATAACGGACATGACGAGCAGTCTCGAAATGGTCGAGACATAAAGATTGATATATTGGAAGCCTATATTTGGATATCGGAAACGTTCCGGGTGAAATCAGGATTTTTACCGGAGTACCGGGGGGTTACCGGAACCCCCCGGGGGTTATTGGGCCTACATGGGCCCTAAGGGAGAAGAGGAGGGCCGGCCAGGGCAGGCCGCACGCCCCCTCCCCCTAGTCTGAATAGGACAAGGAAGGGGGGCGGCGCCCCCCTTTCCTCTTTCTCCCTTCCCCCTTCCTTTTCCAACAAGGCAAGAGGGGGGAGTCCTACTCCCGGTGGGAGTAGGACTCCTCCAGGCGCACCCCATGGGCCGGCCGCACCTCCCCCTCTCCCTCCTTTATATATGGGGGCAAGGGGGCACCCCATGAAACACAAGTTGATCTTCGTGATCGTTCCTTAGCCGTGTGTGGTGCCCCCTTCCACCATATTCCACCTCGGTCATATCATAGCGGTGCTTAGGCGAAGCCCTGAGTCGGTAGAACATCATCACCGTCATCACGCCGTCGTGCTGGCGAAACTCTCCCTCAACACTTCGCTGGATCGGAGCTCGAGGGACGTCACCGAGTTGAACGTGTGCATAACTCAGAGGTGCCGTACGTTCGGTACTTGGATCGGTCGGATCGGGAAGATGTACAACTACTTCCTCTACGTTGTGTCAACGCATCTGTTGCCGGTCTACGAGGGTACGTAGACAACACTCTCCTCTCTCATTGCTATGCATCACCATGATCTTGCGTGTGCGTAGGAAATTTTTTGAAATTACTACGTCCCCGAATAGTGGCACCCGAGCCAGGTTTTATGCGTTGATGTAATATGCACGAGTAGAACACAAGTTGTGGGCGATATAAGTCATACTGCTTACTAGCATGTCACACTTTGGTTTGGCGGTATTGTTGGATGAAGCGGCCCGGACCGACATTACGCGTACGCTTACGCGAGACTGGTTCTACTGACGTGCTTTGCACACAGGTGGCTGGCGGGTGTCAGTTTCTCCAACTTTAGTTGAACCGAGTGTGGCTACGCCCGGTCCTTGCGAAGGTTAAAACAGCACCAACTTGACAAACTATCGTTGTGGTGTTAATGCGTAGGTAAGAACGGTTCTTGCTCAGCCCGTAGCAGCCACGTAAAACTTGCAACAACAAAGTAGAGGACGTCTAACTTGTTTTTGCAGGGCATGTTGTGATGTGATATGGTCAAGACGTGATGAGGTATAAGTTGTTGTATGAGATGATCATATTTTGTTGAAGTTATAGGCAACTGGCAAAAGCCTTATGGTTATCTCTCTATTGCATAAAATGCAAGCGCCAAATAATTGCTTTACTTTATCACTATGCGATAGCAATAGTTGCAAGAGCAATTGTTGGCGAGATAACCATGTGACGACACATTGATATAGATCAATATGATGGAGATCATGGTGTCATGCCGGTGACGATGGAGATCATGACGATGCTTTGGAGATGGAGATCAAAGGCACAAAATGATGATGGCCATATCATGTCACATATTATGATTGCATGTGATGTTTATCTTTTATACATCTTATTTTGCTTAGTTCGGCAGTAGCTTTATAAGATAATCTCTCACTAAATTATCAAGATATAAGTGTTCTCCCTGAGTATGCACCGTTGCGAAAGTTCTTCATGCTGAGACACCACATGATGATCGGGTATGATAGGCTCTACGTTCAAATACAACGGGTGCAAAACAGTTGCACACACGGAATACTCAAGTTAAACTTGACAAGCCTAAAATATAACAGATATGGCCTCGGAACACAGAGACCGAAAGGTCGAGCATGAATCATATAGTAGATATGATCAACATAGTGATGTTCACCATTGAAACTACTCCATCTCACGTGATGATCGGACATGGTTTAGTTGATATGGATCACGTGATCACTTAGAAGATTAGAGGGATGTCTATCTAAGTGGGAGTTCTTAAGTAATATGATTAATTGAACTTTAATTTATCATGAACTTAGTCCTGGTAGTATTAGCGTATCTATGTTGTAGATCAATAGCTCGCGATGTTGCTCCCAATTTATTGTGTTCCTAGAGAAAAATTATGTTGAAAAATGTTAGTAGCAATGATGCGGATTGGATCCGTGATCTGAGGATTATCCTCATTGCTGCACAGAAGAATTATGTCTTTGATGCACCGCTAGGTGACAGACCTATTGCAGGACTAGATGCAGACGTTATGAACGTTTGGCTAGCTCAATATGATGACTACTTGATAGTTTAGTGCACCATGCTTAACGGCTTAGAATCGGGACTTCAATGACGTTTTGAATGTCATGGACCATATGAGATGTTCCATGAGTTGAAGTTAATATTTCAAGCAAATACCCGAGTTGAGAGATATGAAGTCTCCAACAAGTTCTATAGCTAAAAGGATGGAGGAAAATAGCTCAAGCAGTGAGCATGTGCTCAGATTGTCTGGGTACTAAAATCGCTTGAATCAAGTGGGAGTTAATCTTCCAGATAAGATAGTGATTGACAGAATTCTCTAGTCACCATCACCAAGTTAGTAGAACTTCGTGATGAACTATGATATATAAGGGATAACAGAAACGATTCCCAAGCTCTTCGTAATGCTGAAATCAACGAAGGTAGAAATGAAGAAAAATATCAAGTGTTGATGGTAGACAAGACCACTAGTTTCAAGAAAAGGGCAAAGGGAAGAAGGGGAACTTCAAGAAGAACGGCAAGCAAGTTGCTGCTCAAGTGAAGAAGCCCAAGTCTGGTCCTAAGCCTAAGACTAAGTGATTCTACCGCAAAGGGACTGATCACTTGAAGCGGAACTGCCCCAAGTATTTGGCGGATAAGAAGGATGGCAAAGTGAACAAAGGTATATTTGATATACAGATTATTGATGTGTATTTTACTAGTGTTCGTAGCAACCCCTCGGTATTTGATACTGGTTCAGTTACTAAGAGTAGTAACTCGAAACGGGAGTTGCAGAATGAACAGAGACTAGTTAAGGGTGAAGTGACGATGTGTGTTGGAAGTGGTTCCAAGATTGATATGATCATCATCGCACACTCCCTATACTTTCGGGATTAGTCTTGAACCTAAATAAGTGTTATTTGGTGTTTGCGTTGAGCATGAATATGATTTGATCATGTTTATTGCAATACGGTTATTCATTTAAGTAAGAGAATAAATTGTTGTTCTGTTTACATGAATAAAACCTTATATGGTTACACACCCAATGAAAATGGTTTGTTGGATCTCGATCGTAGTGATACACATATTCATAATATGGAAACCAAAAAGATGCAAAGTTAATAATGATAGTGCAACTTATTTGTGGCACTGCCGTTTAGGTCATATTGGTGTAAAGCGCATGAAGAAACTCCATGCTGATGGACTTTTGGAATCACTTGATTATGAATCACTTGATGCTTGCGAACCATGCCTCATGGGCAAGATGACTAAGACTCCGTTCTCCGGAACAATGGAGCGAGCAACTGACTTATTGGAAATAATACATACTGATGTATGCGGTCCGATGAGTGTTAATGCTCACGGCAAGTATCATTATTATCTGACCTTCACAGATGATTTGAGCAGATATGGGTATATCTACTTAATGAAACACAAGTCTGAAACATTTGAAAAGTTCAAAGAATTTCAGAGTGAAGTGGAGAATCATCGTAACAAGAAAATAAAAGTTTCTATGATATGATCGCAGAGGTAAAATATTTGAGTTAAGAGTTTGGCCTTCAGTTAAAACAATGTGAAATAGTTTCACTACTCACGCCACCTGGAACACCACGGTGTAATGGTGTGTCCGAACATCATAACTGTACTTTATTAGATATGGTGCGATCTATGATGTCTCTTACCGATCTACCACTATCGTTTTGGGGTTATGCATTAGAGACAGCTGCATTCACGTTAAATAGGGCACCATCTAAATCCGTTGAGACGACACCGTATGAACTATGGTTTGGCAAGAAACCTAAGCTATGGTTTCTTAAAGTTTGAGGTTGCAATGCTTATGTGAAAAAGTTTCAACCTGATAAGCTCAAACCCAAATCGGAGAAGTGCGTCTTCATAGGATACCCAAAAGAAAATGTTGGGTACACCTTCGATCACAGATCTGAAGGCAAGATATTCGTTGCTGAGAATAGATCCTTTCTAGCGAAGGAGTTTCTTTTGAAAGAAGTGAGTGGGAGGAAAGTAGAACTTGATGAGGTAACTATACCTGCTCCCTTATTGGAAAGTATTTCATCACAGAAATATGTTCCTGTGACTACTACACCAATTAGTGAGGAAGCTAATGATGATGATCATGTAACTTCAGATCAAGTTACTACTGAACCTCGTAGGTAAACCAGAGTGAGATCCGCACCACAGTGGTACAGTAATCCTGTTCTAGAGGTCATGTTACTTGACCATGACGAGCCTACGAACTATGAGGAAGCGATGATGAGCCCAGATTCCGTGAAATGGCTTGAGGCCATGAAATCTGAGATGAGATCCATGTATGAGAACAAAGTATGGACTTTGATTGACTTGCCCATTGATCGGCGAGCCATTGAGATTAAATGGATCTTCAAGAGGAAGACGGACGCTGATAGTAGTGTTACTATCTACAAAGCTAGAATTGTCGCAAAAAGGTTTTCGACAAGTTCAAGGTGTTGACTACGATGAGAGTTTCTCACTCGTATCTATGCTTAAGTCTGTCCGAATCATGTTAGCAATTGCCGCATTTTGTGAAATCTGGAAAATGGATAAACAAAACTGCATTCCTTAATGGATTTATTAAAGAAGAGTTGTATATGATGCAACCAGAAGGTTTTGGCAATCCTAAAGGTACTAACAAAATATGCAAGCTCCAGCGATCCATCTATGGACTCGTGCAAGCATCTCGGAGTTGGAATATACGCTTTGATACGTTGATCAAAGCATATAGTTTTATACAGACTTGCGGTGAAGCCTGTATTTACAAGAAAGTGAGTGGGAGCACTACAGCATTTCTGATAAGTATTTGTGAATGACATATTGTTGATCGGAGATAATGTAGAATTATTCTGCAAAGCATAAAGGAATGTTTGAAAGGAGTTTTTTCAAAGAAAGACCTCGGTGAAGCTGCTTACATATTGAGCATCAAGATCTATAGAGATAGATCAAGACGCTTGATAAGTTTTTTCAATGAGTACATACCTTGACAAGATTTTGAAGTAGTTCAAAATGGAACAGTCAAAGAAGGAGTTCTTGCCTGTGTTAGAAGGTGTGAAGTTGACTAAGACTCAAAACCCGACCACGGCAGAAGATAGAGAGAGAATGGAAGTCATTCCCTATGCCTCAGCCATAGGTTCTATAAAGTATGCCATGTTGTGTACCAGACCTATTGTATACCCTGCCCTGAGTTTGGCAAAGGAGTACAATAGTGATCTAGGAGTAGATCACTGGACATTGGTCAAAATTATCCTTAGTGGAATAAGGATATGTTTCTCGATTATGGAAGTGACAAAAGGTTTGTCGTAAAAGGTTACGTCGATGCAAATTTTGAAACTGATCCAGATGACTCTAAATCTCAATCTTGATACATATTGAAAGTGGGAGCAATTAGCTAGAGTAGCTCTGTGCAGAGCATTGTTGACATAGAAATTTGCAAAATACTTACGGATCTGAATGTGGCAGACCCGTTGACTAAACTTCTCTCACAAGCAAAACATGATCACACCTCAGTACTCTTTGGGTGTTAATCACATAGCAATGTGAACTAGGTTATTGACTCTAGTAAACCCTTTGGGTGTTGGTCACATGTCGATGTGAACTATGGGTGTTAATCACATGGTGATGTGAACTATTGGTATTAAATCACATGGCAATGTGAACTAGATTATTGACTCTAGTGCAAGTGGGAGACTGAAGGAAATATGCCCTAGAGGCAATAATAAAGTTATTATTTATTTCCTTGTATCATGATAAATGTTTATTATTCATGCTAGAATTGTATTAAACGGAAACATAGTACATGTGTGAATACATAGACAAATAGAGTGTCACTACATTACTAGGGAAAAGCCTAGCAGCAGCGCGGGTTTTCGGCCTTTTAGTAGCGCGGGGGCCGGCGCTACTAATAAGGCGCTACAGCTAACGTATAGCAGTAGCGCTGGTCCACCCGCGCTACTGCTACACAAGTGTTGCAGCAGCGCTCTTAAAGGAACCTCGCTGCTGCTAATAGCTATAGCGCGCTTCCCCTATGTGCGCTACTGCTACAACCGCGCTGCTGCTAACTTTTCTCCACTCGCTACTGCTAATTTTAGTAGTTTTTTGTTTTTTTCGGCATATTTGTTTTGTATTTGAACAGGCTTTATAGAAGAATCTTTAGCACATACAAATGTCATCATGATACACATACAAATGCCTGCGAGACCACAAATGTAATCATAGCATATACATACAAATAGTCTCGTCATAATCATCATCCAACACAAAGTGGTATCTTGTGATCATCTCGAAAATAGCGATACATGCAAGTCTCGAATACTTGCAACTACAACGTCATCCATCTAAACAAAGGTATACGCGAGAAGAGCTATCACTATGAGTGAGAGCGGAACTATGCAGTACATGAGATGGCGGTTACGAGTCCTCTCTCGCGCTAGCGTGAACCTCAAGTAACTAGCTTCTCCTTCTTGCCTGCTTTTGAAGCCTTTATGGCTGGCGTCTGAGAACCCATTCACTTGCGCCTAACACTCATGCCACTCGTTGTACACCCCCGGAACCTTCCCTTTGTACACGACATAGCAGTTCCATCTCGCCATCAAGAAACTAGGTACCTGTTAGAGATGCATGTTCATGAAGAGGATGTACAATCATATATATGCAACAAAATATACTAGAGAACACCGAAAAAGAAAGGGTTAGCAACTAGATGCAACATACAGTATGCAAATTAATTAACTAGAGGTACGCAGGTCATCGTACGCAAACTAACAAAGTAGCGTTACGCAAGTTCGGCAGGGATCGTGGACATCACAAAGTTGCATCGCTACAAATAGTATACAAGTTCAACCGACACATATCATCATCATCGGCATCATAAATCACTAGAAGTTCCATCCTTCCATATCATCGAGGATGGACCCTAGCTTCTTGAACGACGTGAGGTCTAGACGTTGCATGCCTATGCGAGTTCGGACGTCAGCTCGCGATATAGGGCCGTGGTGGAACATCCCCTTCTCATCGACGACTTCTTTCATGATGATCGTCGCAATGTCGCTTTGGATGCAAAAGAAGTCATCTCTAAGTTTATAATCCGCTTCTCCATGAGATTCTAGCCACTTGTGGATATGATCATCATTTCTGCTTCTCATGCGAAGCTTTTGGTGATCCGTGTTGAACTGAATCATGAGATGGAGGATGTACAATCCATCCTTCTTACTTGGTTTTGGGACTTGGATGCAGGAGAAGTTAGTTTTATGCGCGAAACCCATCTTCTTGTTCCTTTGTTTCCTGATCTGCATGTGGCCACCTCTAAAGCTGAAGCCTTGGAGAGCATCATCTAGAATATTCATTATGTGGGTATAGTCTTTTTTCTCGTAGTCTCTGGAAGGGTCAAAATACACGGCGTGGGAGACTTGCGGATAAAGAGCGATAAGGATGGCGCGCGCGTTGCTGCGGGGAAAAGACACCTCAAATTATTCCCCATAGAGACAGAAGGAATGATTGAAATGTATGAAAGGGTTGTTCGAAACTGACTTACTTTGGATGATAAGGCATGAGGACAATTTCCCGGTCCTTATTCTGTACCATGAAGTTTTGGAGGTAGTCCCTAGCAGTTTCACGCTCAAAGTCGCCGAGACTCAAGAAAGACTCGTGCATGTAGTACGGATCCGCCACACAGATTTGCGAGACTTCTTCACTATTCATGACAGAGCGCATATGTAGCACAAAAAGGCGGACGATTGTAAAATCGAGCCGCCTTGTCAGAAACATCTCAAAGATATGGTCAAACCGCAGGAAGAACACCTCCACGGGCCATGTATCGACGTAGCACTTCCCCTCAGGCACACGAGCCGCGTATGTCGGATATCAAGGATCCTTTGAGGCTAGTAGGCTTTTCTCAGTCGACAGCACATGGTCGTGCAGTCTCCTGAGATCCCCTGATAGTGCCTCCAGCGGTTTAGGCGGTAGCATCGGCTCGCCCGTGAGATGGAACATGGCCGCACCTTTCACGGGTACACGCTCTTCAGAATGCATCATTTGGCTGCTATGTGCTCTGGCTTGTTTGGAGGCAGCTATCTTCCCCGATCTCTTTCTCTCCTTTTTCTTGGGCACACCTTCTAGACCCTTCCTTAACCCCTGCCCCAGTGTTCCCGGGCTAAGTACTGTACGACCCTCGCGCTGGGATAGTTGAGCCTGTGTTGAGGCGGCATCTTCAGGCATGTCATGTGAGGATTTCATGAAGAGAGACTTTTTGCAATCCCTGCTACGACCTTCCTGCCCGAGCATATCATCCATATCCTCATTAGCAAGCTGATAGCCCGATTCGTCATATGGTTGACCCATCAATTCTATGTCACAGTTATACGCGTTTGTATTGAGGAAATCCATAGGGTCGACCTCCGTCTCATCATCCATTCTCTGTTCTACAGGACAAATTACATCAGCCAGCACTATTGCACCCCCTTCATCATGTCGTCCGCCGCTCTCACCCGGCACTACAGGAGCTGGTAATTGTGTAGGCGGGGTGGTGGTCTCCGCACATGCTTGTTGATGTGTGGTTATTGGTGTGCTCTCGGCCGGCTCCAGACGAATAAGATTCTTCGGCCATAGCAGCACCCAACCCTTGCAGCTTCCAATCCGCGGCGGGGTCTCGTCGTCCGCTCCCACATCTATACTGGAGGAGGCAAATCCTCGTGCCCCGATTTCACACTGGACAAGCTAACCCTGAAGTGCCCAGCAGGGATCGGCTGGTTGTGGAACGTGGGTTGCAAGGGGTCCATTATCATCCCCTTTCCCATGTCCACCTTCTGGCCTTTGATCAAGTAGAGTATGGTGCACGGGGTTTCTTTCGCCTGCAAACACATATGTCTGTGGCGTAAAACATCCGAAAGGAAACAAAAATGGAATATTATATATATATATATGTTGGTGTGACATGTAATTACCGTGACGGCGTCGAGCTCAACCAAAGACGAAGGCCCACCAAGCGCGCCAGAGACTGAGGACGGGCTGCTATGAGCGGGAGCGGCTGCGAGAGGAGGCCCAGTTGCGTGAGCAAGTTATGGTGCGATGGTGTTGTTGTTCATGGAGTTTCTCCCGATGAAACTGGGCAACGGGAAATCATGTACCGTCTTGTCTGGATTTTCCTTCGTCCAGTTGATGATAACTGGAACCAAGTTAGTAGAAAAATCATTTCTGCAGGCAGTTACAGCTGCATTGACTGCCTGCTGTAGCAACTCATATTTGTCCTTGGCTGCTTTTTTCGCGTCCTCAGCTACTTTTTTCTCAACCGCAAGCTTCACCTTCGCGTCGATGTCCGCCTGACTAAACTTCTTTTTTTGCTTCTTGGCCTCCGGGCCCTCGTTGTAAAACACCTTCCACGTGGCGCCATCTCCAGTGCCGTGCACACGACCATATTGCGGCCGCTGGCCCAAAGGGAGTCCCTTAAGTTCGTTCAAGGCCCGGTTGAGAGGGGTGTCCCACTTCGGCCTCATCGGAGAAGTAGGGTTTTCGGCTGCAAGGTGGTGTTGCTTCTCCAGTAGTCTAATCAATTTCCTCGTGATCTTGTCCGTGTAAAAAACCTTTTTCTCCTTGTCCCACTTGTAGCGGGCCCTGATGAAGTCATGCTCCAAGGGGTTGGTGTGTTGGATTTCGTAGTAATTTCAAAAAAAATCCTACTCACACGCAAGATCATGGTGATGCATAGCAACGAGAGGGGAGAATGTTGTCTACGTACCCACGCAGACCGACTGCGGAAGCGTTGACGCAACGTAGAGGAAGTAGTCGTACGTCTTCCCGATCCGACCGATCAAGCACCAAAACTACGGCACCTCCGAGTTCGAGCACACGTTCAGCTCGATGACGATCCCCGGACTCCGATCCAGCAAAGTGTCGGGGAAGAGTTCCATCAGCACGACGGCGTGGTGACGATCTTGATGTACTACAGCAGCAGGGCTTCGCCTAAACTCCGCTACAGTATTATCGAGGATTATGGTGGCTGGGGGCACCGCACACGGCTAAGGAATAGATCACGTCGATCAACTTGTTGTGTCTTTGGTGCTAGCCCTGCCCCTCTATTTATATGTTGAGCCCCGGGGTCGAAACTTGGAGCAAAAGCCTCCTCAAAGTCGGTTTTTGCCCGAAAGGCAAGAGTCCCACTCGGACTCCAGGACCAAACGCCACAAACCTTGGCATCTGGCCCAGACGCCATGGGCCTCGGCGTCTGGCCCAGGGCCAGACGCCAGGGTCTCCGGCGTTTGGCCCCCTGGCCTCCGCAAGACTCCTTTTTGCACTGACCTAAAGCCTCATGGGCTTGACCCCTTGGCCTAACCATATCATCCAATATATGAATCTTTACGTCTCGACCATTTCGAGACTCCTCGTCATGTCCCCGATCTCATCCGGGACTCCGAACTCCTTTGGTACATCAAAACATGTAAACTCATAATATAACTGTCATCGTAACCTTAAGCGTGCGGACCCTACGGGTTCGAGAACAATGTAGACATGATCGACACACGTCTCCGGTCAATAACCAATAGCGGGACCTGGATTCCCATATTGGCTCCTACATATTCTACGAAGATCTTTATCGGTCAGACCGCATAACAACATACGTTGTTCCCTTTGTCATCGGTATGTAACTTGCCCGAGATTCGATCGTCGGTATCCAATACCTAGTTCAATCTCGTTACCGGCAAGTCTCTTTACTCGTTCCGTAATACATCATCTTGCAACTAACATATTAGTTACAATGCTTGCAAGGCTTATGTGATGTGCATTACTGAGAGGGCCCAGAGATACCTCTCCGACAATCGGAGTGACAAATCCTAATCTCGAAATACGCCAACCCAACATCTACCTTTGGAGACACCTGTAATGCTCCTTTATAATCACCCAGTTACATTGTGACGTTTGGTAGCACCCAAAGTGTTCCTCCGGCAAATGGGAGTTGCATAATCTCATAGTCATAGGAACATGTATAAGTCATGAAGAAAGCAATAGCAACATACTAAACGATCGGGTGCTAAGCTAATGGAATGGGTCATGTCAATCAGATCATTTAACTAATGATGTGATCCTGTTAATCAAATAACAACTCCTTTGTCTATGGTTAGGAAACATAACCATCTTTGATTAACGAGCTAGTCAAGTAGAGGCATACTAGTGACACTCTGTTTGTCTATGTATTCACACATGTATTATGTTTCCGGTTAATACAATTCTAGCATGAATAATAAACATTTATCATGATATAAGGAAATAAATAATAACTTTATTATTGCCTCTAGGGCATATTTCCTTCAGTCTCCCACTTGCACTAGAGTCAATAATCTAGATCACATCACTATGTGATTAACATTGATAGTTCACATCATCATGTGATTAACACCCATAGTTCACATCGCCATGTGACCAACACCCAAAGGGTTTACTAGATTCAGTAATCTAGTTCTCATCGCTATGCGATTAACACCCGAAGAGTACTAAGGTGTGATCATGTTTTGCTTGTGAGAGAATCTTAGTCAACGGTCTTCCACATTCAGATCCGTTATGTATTTTGCAATTTTCTATGTCTACAATGCTCTGCACGGAGCTACTCTAGCTAATTTTTCCCACTTTCAATATTTATCTAGATCGAGACTTAGAGTCATCCAGATCAGTGTCAAAACTTGCATCGACGTAACCCTTTACGGCGAACCTTTTTGTCACGTCCATAATCGAGAAACATATCCTTATTTCACTAAGGATAATTCTGACTGCTGTCCAGTGATCTACTCCTAGATCACTATTGTACTCCCTTGCCAAATCAGTGCAGGGTACACAATAGATCTGGTATACAGCATGACATACTTTATAGAACCTATGGCCAAGGCATAGGGAATGACTTTCATTCTCTTTCTATCTTCTGCCGTGGTCGGGCTTTGAGTCTTACTCAACTTCACACCTTGTAATACAGGCAAGAACTCTTTCTTTGACTGCTCCATTTTGAACTACTTCAAAATCTTGTCAAGGTATGTACTCATTGAAAAAACTTATCAAGCGTCTTGATCTATCTCTATAGATCTTGAAGCTCAATATGTAAGCAGCTTCACCGAAGTCTTTCTTTGAAAAACTCCTTTCAAACACTCCTTTATGCTTTACAGAATAATTCTACATTATTTCCGATCAACAATATGTCATTCACATATACTTATCAGAAATGCTGTAGTGCTCCCACTCACTTTCTTGTAAATATAGGCTTCACCGCAAGTCTGTATAAAACTATATGCTTTGATCAACTTATTAAAGCATATATTCCAACTCCGAGATGCTTACACCAGTCCATAGATGGATCGCTGGAGTTTGCATATTTTGTTAACACCTTTAGGATTGACAAAAACTTCTGGTTGCATCATATACAACTCTTATTTAAGAAATCCATTAAGGATTGCAGTTTTGTTATCCATTTGCCATATTTCATAAAATGCGGCAATTTCTAACATGATTCAGACAGATTTAAGCATAGATACGAGTGAGAAACTCTCATCGTAGTCAACACCTTGAACTTGTCGAAAACCTTTTGCGACAATTCTAGATTTGTAGATAGTAACACTACTATCAGCGTCCGTCTTCCTCTTGAAGATCCATTTATTTTTCTATGGCTTGCCGATCATCGGGCAAATCCATCAAAGTCCATACTTTGTTCTCATACATGGATCATATCTCAGATTTCATGGCCTCAAACCATTTTGCGGAATCTGGGCTCATCATCGCTTCCTCATAGTTCGCAAGTTCGTCATGGTCTAGTAACATGACTTCCAGAACAGGATTACCGTACCACTCTGGTGCGGATCTCACTCTGGTTTACCTACGAGATTCGGTAGTAACTTGATCTGAAGTTTCATGATCATCATCATTAGCTTCCTCACTAATTGGTGTAGGAGTCACAGGAACAAATTTCTGTGATGAACTACTTTCCAATAAAGGAGAAGGTACAATTACCTTATCAAGTTTTCTACTTTCCTCCCACTCACTTCTTTCAAGAGAAACTCCTTCTCCAGAAAGTTTCCAAATTTAGCAAAAAATCTTGCCTTCAGATCTGTGATAGAAGGTGTACCCAACAGTAACTTTTGGGTATCCTATGAAGACACATTTCTCCGATTTGGGTTCGAGCTTATCAGGTTGAAGCTTTTTCACATAAGCATCGCAGCCCCAAACTTTCAGAAACGACAACTTTGGTTTCTTGCCAAACCACAGTTCATAAGGCGTCGTCTCAACGGATTTTGATGGTGCCCTATTTAACGTGAATGCAGCTGTCTCTAATGCATAACCCCAAAACGATAGTGGTAGATCGGTAAGATACATCATAGATTGCACTATATCCAATAAAGTACGGTTATGACGTTCGGACACACCATTACATTGTGGTGTTCCAGGTGGCATGAGTAGTGAAACTATTTCACATTGTTTTTAACTGAAGGCCAAACTCGTAACTCAAATACTCTTCTCTACGATCAGATCGTAGAAACTTTATTTTCTTGTTACGATGATTTTTCACTTCACTGTGAAATTCTTTGAACTTTTCAAATGTTTCAGACTTATGTTTCATCAAGTAGATATACTCATATCTGCTCAAATCATCTGTGAAGATCAGAAAATAATGATACTTGTCGCGAGCCTCAATATTCATCGGACCACATACATCAGTATGTATGATATCCAACAAATCTTGTTGCTCGCTCCATTATTCCGAAGAACATAGTCTTAGTCATCTTGCCCATGAGGCATGGTTCGCAAGCATCAACTGATTCATAATCAAGTGATTCCAAAAGCCCATCAGCATGGAGTTTCTTCATGCGCTTTACACCAATATGACCTAAACGGCAGTGCTACAAATAAGTTGCACTATCATTATTAACTTTGCATCTTTTGGTTTCAATATTATGATTATGTGTATCACTACGATCGAGATCCAACAAACTATTTTCATTGGGTGTGTAACCATATAAGGTTTTATTCATATAAACAGAACAACAATTTATTCTCTTTAAATGAATAACTGTATTACAATAAACATGATCAAATCATATTCATGCTCAACGCAAACACCAAATAACACTTATTTAGGTTCAACACTAATCTCGAAATTATAGGGAGTGTGCGATGATGATCATATCAATCTTGGAACCACTTCCAACACACATCGTCACTTCACCCTTAACTAGTCTCTGTTTATTCTGCAACTCCCGTTTCGAGTTACTAATCTTAGCAACTGAACTAGTATCAAATACTGAGGGTTTGCTATAAACACTAGTAAAGTACACATCAATAACATGTATAGCAAATATACTTATGTTCACTTTGCCATCCTTCTTATCCGCCAATCACTTGGGGTAGTTCCGCTTCCAGTGACCAGTCCCTTTGCAGTAGAAGCACTTAGTCTCAGGCTTAGGACCAGACTTGGGCTTCTTCACTTGAGCAGCAACTTGCTTGCCGTTCTTCTTGAAGTTCCCCTTCTTCCCTATGCCCTTTTCTTGGAACTAGTGATCTTGTCAACCATCAACACTTGATGTTTTCCTTGATTTCTACCTTCGTTGATTTCGGCATCACGAAGAGCTTGGGAGTTGTTTCCGTTATCCCTTGCATATTATAGTTCATCACGAAGTTCTACTAACTTGGTGATGGTGACTAGAGAATTCTGTCAATCACTATCTTATCTGGAAGATTAACTCCCACTTGATTCAAGCGATTGTAGTACCCAGACAATCTGGGCACATGCTCACTAGTTGAGCGATTCTCCTCCATCTTTTAGCTATAGAACTTGTTAGAGACTTCATATCTCTCAACTCGGGTATTTGCTTGAAATATTAACTTCAACTCCTGGAACATCTCATATGCTCCATGACGTTCAAAACGTCTTTGAAGTCCCGATTCTAAGCCATTTAGCATGGTGCACTAAACTATCAAGTAGTCATCATATTGAGCTAGCCAAACGTTCATAACGTCTGCATCTGCTCCTGCAATAGGTCCGTCACCTAGCGGTGCATCAAGGACATAATTCTTCTGTGCAACAATGAGGATAAACCTCAGATCACGGATCCAATCCGCATCATTGCTACTAACATCTTTCAACACAATTTTCTCTAGGAACATATCAAAATAAACATATGAAAGCAACAACGCGAGTTATTGATCTACAACATAGATATGCTAATACTACCAGGACTAAGTTCATGATAAATTTAAGTTCAATTAATCATATTACTTAAGAACTCCCACTTAGATAGACATCCCTCTAATCTTCTAAGTGATCACGTGATCCAAATCAACTAAACCATGTCCGATCATCACGTGAGATGGAGTAGTTTCATTGGTGAACATCATTATGTTGATCATATCTAATATATGATTCACGCTCGACCTTTCGGTCTCCATGTTCCGAGGCCATATCTGCATATGCTAGGCTCGTCAAGTTTAACCTGAGTATTCTGCGTGTGCAAAACTGGCTTGCACCCGTTGTAGATGGACGTAGAGCTTATCACACCCGATCATCACGTGGTGTCTAGGAACGATGAACTTTGGCAACGGTGCATACTCATGGAGAACACTTCTTGATAATTTAGTGAGACATCATCTTATAATGCTACCGTCAATCAAAGCAAGATAAGATGCATAAAAAGATAAACATCACATGCAATCAATATAAGTGATATGAGATGGCCATCATCATCTTGTGCTTGTGATCTCCATCTCCGAAGCACCGTCATGATCACCATCGTCACCGGCGCGACACCTTGATCTCCATCTAGCATCATTGTCGTCTCGCCAATCTTATGCTTCCACGACTATCGGTACCGCTTATTGATAAAGTAAAGCATTACATCGCGATTGCATTGCATACAATAAAGCGACAACCATATGGCTCCTGCCAGTTGCCAATAACTCGGTTACAAAACATGATCATCTCATACAATAAAATTTAGCATCATGTCTTGGCCATATCACATCACAACATGCCCTGCAAAAACAAGTTAGATGTCCTCTACTTTGTTGTTGCAAGTTTTACGTGGCTGCTACGGGCTTAAGCAAGAACCAATCTCACCTACGCATCAAAACCACAACGATAGTTTGTCAAATAGACTCTGTTTTAACCTTCGCAAGGACCGGGCATAGCCACACTTGGTTCAACTAAAGCTGGAGAGACAGTCGCCCGCAAACCACCTATGTGCAAAGCACGTCGGGGGAACCGGTCTCGCGTAAGCGTACGCGTAATGTTGGTCCGGGTCGTCTCGTCCAACAATGCCGCCGAACCAAAGTATGACATGCTGGTAGGCAGTATGACTTATATCGCCCACAACTCACTTGTGTTCTACTCGTGCATATAACATCAACATAAATAACCTAGGCTCGGATGCCACTGTTGGATTTCGTAGTAATTTCAAAAAAATTCCTACGCACACGCAAGATCATGGTGATGCATAGCAACGAGAGGGGAGAATGTTGTCTACGTACCCACGCAGACCGACTGCGGAAGCGTTGATGCAACGTAGAGGAAGTAGTCGTACGTCTTCCCGATCCGACCGATCAAGCACCGAAACTACGGCACCTCCGAGTTCGAGCACACGTTCAGCTCGATAACGATCCCCGGACTCCGATCCAGCAAAGTGTCAGGGAAGAGTTCCGTCAGCACGATGGCGTGGTGACGATCTTGATGTACTATAGCAGCAGGGCTTCGCCTAAACTCCGCTACAGTATTATCGAGGATTATGGTGGCTGGGGGCACCGCACACGGCTAAGGAATAGATCACGTGGATCAAATTGTTGTGTCTTTGGTGCTAGCCCTGCCCCCTCTATTTATATGTTGAGCCCCGGGGTCGAAACTTGGAGCAAAAGCCTCCTCAAAGTCGGTTTTTGCCCGAAAGGCAAGAGTCCCACTCGGACTCCAGGACCAAACGCCACAAACCTTGGCATCTGGCCCAGACGCCATGGGCCTCGGCGTCTGGCCCAGGGCCAGACGCCAGGGTCTCCGGCGTTTGGCCCCCTGGCCTCCGCAAAACTCCTTTTTGCACCGACCTAAAGCCTCATGGGCTTGACCCTTGGCCTAACCATATCATCCAATATATGAATCTTTACGTCTCGACCATTTCGAGACTCCTCGTCATGTCCCCGATCTCATCCGGGACTCCGAACTCCTTCGGTACATCAAAACATGTAAACTCATAATATAACTGTCATCGTAACCTTAAGCGTGCAGACCCTACGGGTTCGAGAACAATGTAGACATGACCGAGACACGTCTCCAGTCAATAACCAATAGCGGGACCTGGATGCCCATATTGGCTCCTACATATTCTACGAAGATCTTTATCGGTCAGACCGCATAACAACATACGTTGTTCCCTTTGTCATCGGTATGTTACTTGCCCGAGATTCGATCGTCGGTATCCAATACCTAGTTCAATCTCGTTACCGGCAAGTCTCTTTACTCGTTCCGTAATACATCATCTTGCAACTAACATATTAGTTACAATGCTTGCAAGGCTTATGTGATGTGCATTACCGAGAGGGCCCAGAGATACCTCTCCGACAATCGGAGTGACAAATCCTAATCTCGAAATACGCCAACCCAACATCTACCTTTGGAGACACCTGTAATGCTCCTTTATAATCACCCAGTTACGTTGTGACGTTTGGTAGCACCCAAAGTGTTCCTCCGGCAAACGGGAGTTGCATAATCTCATAGTCATAGGAACATGTATAAGTCATGAAGAAAGCAATAGCAACATACTAAACGATCGGGTGCTAAGCTAATGGAATGGGTCATGTCAATCAGATCATTCAACTAATGATGTGATCCCGTTAATCAAATAACAACTCCTTTGTCTATGGTTAGGAAACATAACCATCTTTGATTAACGAGCTAGTCAAGTAGAGGCATACTAGTGACACTCTGTTTGTCTATGTATTCACACATGTATTATGTTTCCGGTTAATACAATTCTAGCATGAATAATAAACATTTATCATGATATAAGGAAATAAATAATAACTTTATTATTGCCTCTAGGGCATATTTCCTTCATGGTGAACTTCGCGAAGGGGTCTGGGAGACCCGCGGCTTCACGTTCCGCGTCCTCCTTATCCCATATGGGCCTTTTACCGAGGTAGCCACGGCTTCCGAGGCGATGCTTCCCCGTGTTCCTTTGCTGAAGGCTCTTGAATTTCACAGCCTTAGCCTTGGCATCCTCGGTAGCGCAAGTGTCCTTGAACTTTTCGAACTCCTCTTCCATAAGTGTCGGATTTTCCTCCAGAATCTTGGACAGGGGTTCCTCAGCCTCAATAGCTCGTTTCACCCTCGATTTCCAGGAGGACAAATCATTGCTGAACATGCCCATGGCGTGATTGTTAATCTTTTTCATCTTCGGATCATCCCACGGTTGTTCTATGTTATCATCCCGATCGGGGAACTTGAATCTCTTGTGCAACTTCGTTAGGAGCAACTGCGTTAAATGTTCTTTACTCCTTAAGTCATCGTCATTGATGCTCGCGCATTCCCGTAGGATGCATCCTACTTGGTTCCCATAGCACTTGCGAGGTTCTTCCAGCTCTAACGGCTCAAACTTGCCAGGTGCCATCTTTGTGATCACAAGTCATACAATCCCTAGTTTGTTAGGTTTTCGTATCCTCTGCTTCTTATGCCTCTTTTCGGTACCGGCATCGGCGCCGGTATCTTCCCCGGCGGTACCTTCCCCACCGGTCTCGGCACCGCCATCGGTGCCGGCGCCGTCGGTGTCGGTGTCGGCGTCAGTACCATCATCGAGGCGGACCTGCAAACATTGCTTAGCAGTCAAAAAGTCGAGGTAGTCTTGTTCACCCTCATAATCCATCTCGTCTGCATCTTGGTCAGAAGGCCCAGTTTCTTCGTTGTTCGACATGTTTCCTATGATTAAGTGTCCTCATTTATTTCTAAAAGTATGAATAAATGAGAAATGAGATAAAAGAGAAATCTATGTGCCAGCACTCGATATGCCAACTATGTAGCACAAATCATGCCTTTATTCACGGGAAATTTCGGCATGACCTTTGCTAAAAAATGGACATATCGAGTGCCTGAAATTCACCAGAACGGAAATGAATCAACATTCCGGCGTAACATAGGCAACTCGGATCATTTACCAAAACATGACATGTCCAAAACATGACATATCCACATATCACATGTCCAGTTCAAATTTGCATATAAATTCAGCAAATTTTGAAACCTATCTAAATTCATAACTAAATAGATAACCTAATTAACATAACTAAAACCTAAGTAAATTAACCCTAGCTAGCAGAGAGAGAGGGGGGGTGGTTTACAGAGGGTGCAGGGCGAGGAGGCAGGCCCGACGACGGCCGAGGTTGGGAGGGGAGGAAGCAGAGGAGGGAGGCGAGGGCCGATGGGTCGGGGGCGAGCGCGCCTGGGTCGGGGGAGAGCGCGCCGGGGTCGGGCGCGGCGGGGTCGGGGGCGGCGGGGTCGGGGGCGAGCGCGCCGAGGTCGGGGGTAGGCGCGGCGGTGCGACAGGGCCGGGGAAGAGAGAGTGGGGATTTGGGGGAAAAGAGGCGGGATGAAGCAGGGAGAGGGAGAATTTTGGGTTAAGTGGACGTAGCAGTAGCGCGTTTACACGAAACGCGCTACTACTATTACGAGCAGCTATAGCGATTTTCTACAGAAACCGCTACTGCTACCTTGACTAGTTGTAGCTCTTTTTCACTAAAGCGCTACTGCTATAACCAGTTTCCCTTTTTTCTTGTCCTCAGCATAATAGGAACATATATATTACATCATTGGACCCTTGCATAATAATGGCTAAGTGTGTATACAAAATAGGAACATATATATATTACATCATTGGACCCATGCATAATAATGGCTAATTAAGTGTGTATACAAAATAGGAACATATATTTCCATTTTGCAAAAGCATGAAATATTAATCACACATGTATCTCGAGATCGAGCACACAGTGGAGATGATGATGTAGGGAGGTCAAAAGTGCACAAAGCTCTTCTTGACAAAGAAAGATCTAGTTAGGGGGCAAATAGGTCACTTAACTAAATGCTACATCTACCTAGCTAGCTAATTTGGGAGGAGACAACTTCAACTAGTGGAGGGGGGAGGAAAAAGAGAAAGGAGATGAATTAATGGAGGTGGTGTAGTTATAGCTAGGAGTAATGAAGAGATAGAAAGGTAGGTAGAAGAGGGAGAGTAATGGGGGGAGAAGTATTGAGGAAGAAGAAGAGTGAGAGAGGGAGGATGTGGGAGGTAGGGGAAAGGGAGGAGAGGAGATGGGGAGGGGAGATGGAAAAGGTGGTGGGTGCTGCGTCTTAGCAGTAGCGCGGGAGAGAAAGCGCGCTGCTGCTAAGAGCGTAGCAACAGCGCACTTTCCTGTCACGCGCTACTGCTAAACGGGCCAACCCTGTGCACAATTTCAAAATTAGCAGCAGCGAGGTGACAAAAAAGCGCGCTGCTACTATGGCATTAGCAGCAGCGCGCTCCCTGGCGTCGCGCTACTGGTAAACTTATGTCGTTGTGTACTGTCGGTGGATTTTTGTAGCAGCGCGGTTTAAGCGTCACGCGCTACTGCTAAGTTTGCACCAGTAGCGAGCTTTCCGTAGCCGCGCTGCTACTACTTAGCAGCAGCGCCTGTTTTTATGCCGCGCTGCTGCTCAGATTCTGTGTATAAGGTTTTCCCTAGTAGTGCTAGTATGCCTCTACTTGACTAGCTAGTTGATCAAAGATGGTTATGTTTCCTAACCATAGACATGAGTTGTTATTTGGTTAACGGGATCACATCATTAGGAGAATGATGTGATTGACTTGACCCATTCCATTAGCTTAGCACTTGATCATTTCGTTTGTTGCTATTGCTTTCTTCATAACTTATATATGTTCCTATGACTATGAGATTATGCAACTCCCGTTTACCGGAGGAACACTTTGTGTGCTACAAACGTCACAACGTAACTGGGTGATTATAAAGGTGCTCTACAGGTGTCTCCGAAGGTATTTGTTGGGTTGGCGTATTTTGAGATTAGGATTTGTCACTCCGATTGTCAGAGAGGTATCTCTGGGCCCTCTCGGTAATGCGCATCACTCAAGCCTTGCAAGCATTGCAACTAATAAGTTAGTTGCGGGATGATGTATTACAGAACGAGTAAAGAGACTTGCCGGTAACGAGATTGAACTAGGTATTGAGATACCGACGATCGAATCTCGGGCAAGTAACATACCGATGACAAAGGGAATAATGTATATTGTTATGCGGTCTAACCGATAAAGATCTTCGTAGAATATGTAGGAGCCAATATGAGCATCCAGGTTCCGCTATTGGTTATTGACCGGAGACATGTCTCGGTGATGTCTACATAGTTCGACCCGTAGGGTCCGCACGCTTAAAGTTCGGTGACGATCGTAATTAGGGTTTTTGTGTTTTGATGTACCGAAGGTTGTTTGGTGTCCCGGATGTGATCACGGACATGACGAGGAGTCTCGAAATGGTCGAGACATAAAGATTGATATATTGGAAGCCTATATTTGGATATCGAAAACGTTCCGGGTGAAATCAGGATTTTACCGGAGTACCGGGGCGTTACCGGAAGGGACATTTACATCTATGCCCCTAATTTGTGCCCACTCTCAGATTTACCCCTAATTTCAAAGCATGCTCAAATTTACCCCTCCGCCATTAGGTGCACTTACAGAAATACCCTTTTGTGCCGTTACCGTCCGGTCAAAGCCGGTCAGAGGGCTTTGACCATCCTGAAAAAAATAGCAAAAAAATTCGAAAAAATCTGAAATTTTGTGGGAACAAAGATACTCAGGTTCGCAAGGTGCGTGCAAAGTTTCGTGTTGTTCGTACATTCCAAGAGCTCGTGTCAGAGGAAAAACAATAAATATGTAAGCCTGTGAACAGTAAATTCAAAAAAATAGTAAGAAAATTCAAAAAAATATGAAATTTTTTGGCATCAAAGAGGCTCGGGTCTGCAAGCTGCATGAAAATTTTTGTTGTGTTTGGACATTGGAGGGGCTTGTGGAGAAAAAAACAAAATTTGGCTCGGGAAAAAACTTGGGAAAAATGACTATTTTGTTTTTTCTTGCTAGAGCTCCTCGCATGTCATTTGATCATAAAAACTTGCAAACACCTTGTGCACCCAAGCCACTTTGATCCCAAAAAAATTCATATTTTTTTAATTTTTTTTGCTATTTTATTTCAAATTTATTGTTCACAAGCGTGCAGATTAACTGTTTTTCCTCGCCACGAGCTCCTGGAATGTCCAAATAGCACGAAAATTTGCACACACCTTGGGCACATGAGTATCTTCGATCTCACAAAATTTTAGATTTTTTAGATTTTTTTGCTATTTTTTTCAGGACGGTCAAAGCTGTTTGACCGGACGGTAACGGGGCAAAAGGGCATTTCTATAAAGGCACCTAACGGCGGATGGGCAAATATGAGCAGGCTTTCAAATTAGGGGTATATCTGATTAGGTGGTTCGAGTTAGGGACAGAAATGCAAATGGCCCTTACCGGAACCCCCCCCCCCCGGGGTTATTGGGCCATGGGACCTAAGCGAGAAGAGGAGGGCCGGCCAGGGCAGTCCGCGCGCCCCCTCCCCCCTAGTCCGAATAGGACAAGGAAGGGGGGCGGCGCCCCCCTTTCCTCTTTCTCCCATCCCCCTTCCTTTTCCAACAAGGCAAGAGGGGGGAGTCCTACTCCCGGTGGGAGTAGGACTCCTCCAGGCGCACCCCTTGGGCCGGCCGCACCTCCCCCTCTCCCTCCTTTATATACGGGGGCAAGGAGGCACCCCATGACACACAAGTTGATCTTCGTGATCATTCCTTAGCCGTGTGTGGTGCCCCCTTCCACCATATTCAACCTCGGTCATATCATAGCGGTGCTTAGGCAAAGCCCTGCGTCGGTAGAACATCATCACCGTCATCACGCCGTCGTGCTAACGAAACTCTCCCTCAACACTTTGCTAGATCAGAGCTCGAGGGACGTCACCGAGTTGAACGTGTGCAGAACTCGGAGGTGCCATACGTTCGGTACTTGGATCGGTCGGATCGGGAAGACGTACAACTACTTCCTCTATGTTGTGTCAACGCTTCCATTGCCGGTCTACGAGGGTACGTAGACAACACTCTCCTCTCTCGTTTCTATGCATCACCATGATCTTGCATGTGCGTAGGAAATTTTTTGAAATTACTATGTTCCCCAACAAGCTAAACACCATCTGGGTCCCGACGACAATGGTAAAGAGTTCTATCAAAAGGTATACAGCTCCATGATTGGTTCTTTGCTTTATTTATGTGCATCTAGGCCAGATATCATGCTTAGTGTTTGCATGTGTGCCCGGTTCCAAACGGCACCAAAGGAATCGCAACACTTAGCTGTGAAGCGAATTCTTCGATATTTGGCTCACACCCCAACACTAGGACTATGGTATCCAAAGGGCTCAGAGTTTGATCTAGTTGGATTCTCGGATGCTGATTATGCTGGTGACAAGGTGGATCGCAAGTCTACATCAGGCATATGTCACTTTCTGGGACGATCACTCGTTTGTTGGTCTTCAAAGAAGCAGAACAATGTATCTCTCTCCACTGTTGAATCTGAATACATTGCTGCTGGATCTTGCTGCGCTCAGCTTCTATGGATGAAGCAAACACTCAAAGACTATGGCATTCATCTGAAGCAAGTGCCACTCTACTACGACAATGAGAGCGCCATCAAGATTGCTAACAACCCAGTTCAGCACTCGAAGACAAAGCACATTGAAATTCGTCATCACTTTCTTAGAGATCATGTCATGAAGGAAGATATTGTTATCATACACGTCAACACTGAAGAGCAATTGGCAGATATCTTCACAAAGCCCTTGGATGAGAAAAGGTTTTGCAAGTTACGGTGTGAGCTAAATATCTTGGAATCCTCAAATGTCGTGTGATCAGGCACACTTCCTAACACTTGTGCATGTTGATGACTTAGATGTGCAACACATGAAGTAACGTATGCCTTCGATCAATGAAGACTTGCATTCTGAGTGTGAATACATTAACGTGGAATTTGACTTCGGGGCACCACGATAATTATGCGCCGTGTCTGGGTCTAATACTTCCTATACGGTGGGTAACGCCACCACCAAATTCTTCCCTAAGAAGTTTTTCTCACATGGCGTTACATTTGCAAAGTCTTCACTTTCTGTTTGTCTTCAGTGTTAACATGGCTTCATGTTTATCTTCAACGTACTGATTTGGTTTTGTCCTCTACAGCATTCACTTATAGCTATGGCTTCTTGCTGAATCTTTTGAACTAAGTGAATGTGATCGGTCCCTAACCCCTCTATGCTTCTTTCCTAAGTCTATCTATCCAAATCATATGCATTCTATTGACACTGTCAAAATGTCTTCTCTGCGTCCTTGTCAGCAGAAGACACAGAGACAAACATTAATCCGTTTTCAATGCTAAATCCATCCACCTGAAACCCGGAGAAGTGGGAATGACCACCCGACAATCCAGGCGTGTGTGGGAACGTGGAACAACCTCCGATGTGTTGCATGATAGCCATGTGTCCTTCAGATGTGAACCGCCAGGGGCACCTCTGTAATAACACTGTGCTGTCCCTGTCCCTATAAATGCACGCCTCACCCCAGTCATTATCTCTTCTTCCACTCTCGCACAAACCCTAGAGCCACTGCTAGCCCTCGACGACGCCAGCGACGAAGTGCTTAGCTGCCGCGACCTCACCAACGCCGTCCTCACACCGGCCGCGGACATCGTCTTCTCCGCCGTCGCCGTAGGTGTCCTCCGTCGCCAAGTTAGGGCACGGAAGATCGAACTGCTCGGCCTCCTCTCCCACTCCGTCTAGCAGTTCCTGGTGTGGTAAATAAAACCTCCTTTTTACAGTCTCTTTGATCCAATAGATTCAGCCTTTTCTACCACAAGCAGTTTCTGTTCACACAAGTTGGATGTATTTCATACTACATCTCATAATATGCCTAGTATGTTCACTTATACTTCACAAAGTAATTAGATTCCTCACTTGTACTTATTCGTGGATTCGTACAAATCTGGAACAAACTCTCTATCTATGAGTGAATGTCTTCGCACTATGAGGTCAATGTCTTCTAAACTGATTTATCTTCAAAATCTTCTGAGAATGCATATGACCTCTTCCCCTTCCCTCGCACCTTAATGCTGTCACAGGTACATGTCCGTGGGAGAATCCCTTGGTTCTCATAGTCTGCATTCATTTGCAGAGTTCTTACAGCATCATATACATTCTCCTGAAGCTAGTTCTTGTCTGACCAGTAGACGAAAGACTTTGACAGCTTTGAATCCTTTCAGTCTGAACTTCATGGCACCACAAAAATTTGCAAGGAAGGGTGGCAGACAGCGCCGTGGTAACACCTCAAGAGATCTGCCTCCTGACCTCTATGAGCTGTACAAAACAGATCCGGAGGAGGACTACAATCAGCGGAAAACTTGAATCCAATGGATTCGAAGATATTGGGCAGAACAATGGTTCAATTACAGGTTCGTGACCCAGGAGTATGCTGAGAAGAATGCCATCAAGCGACCGTGGGGAGACATCCTATACAGAAATCTTCAACCCAGGTCCAGAGCTGAAGCCATTGAACAAGGCTTCTATCCCTGCATGGTCCATGGACCACAGCCTGCAGATGCAGACCCATCGTCATTTCTATGGTGTCGTGATGACAATATGTTCAAGCGCAACCTTCAGTTTGCCAGGAACTCGGCCAAAGAAAACAAGAAGTCACGGGGATTAGACTTCAATCCAGGTCCCTCTGCTCCTCGTGTCGATGGCTCACGCGAAGCTGAACCCAATCTTGTTGGGCCCTTCTACAACGTAGAAGGTCTCATCACTCATATTATGGTTCAAGGGACCGCCGTGGATGAACCTGCAGACGACGCTGAATTTGACGAAGTGCCTACACCACCGAAGCCAAAGAAGCTGAAGAAACCTAAGGCTTCGAAGCCTGCCCCTGCACCAAAGGTTTCACGGGCGAAGCCTCTGGCCACTGCACCTCCTGAACACAGTGTGCAGTCTGAAGATCTGTCACGCATCTCCAAGCCCTCCAAAGTGAAGATGCCCATGCAACCCACCAGCCAAGCACTGACCCCTGCTGCTGTTCTGCGCAATGAGAATGTTGCCATTGATCTGTCCAGCGACGACGACCTTGGCGATGACGCTCTTGAGCAGTTGATCAAGAGCAAGCAAGAGGCAGAAATCTTCAATGACCTTCCTCTCTTTGATGTTGAAATCATCAACACGTTCATTGATGAGTGGTTTGACAGCCCAAATGTTAGCTCTGATGATCTTCAGCTTCCCATTGGCCTCAGCGTCGCCTTCCACGGAGCCATTGCCGCTGAGCTAGCTCTAGCTCAGAAAATTGTCGAGCTGAAGCATAAGATAGATTATGAAAAAGCTCGGTTCAAGAAGCATATGGCCAAGCTCAATGTTGAAGACATTCAGAACTTCCAGACCATGATGCATGAGCTTAAGGAAGCATTCCGAACCAAACACGAAGAAGCCAAAGGTTCTCGTGAGCGCATGAAGGATCTTGCTGCTAAATGTGTTCAGGGATACAATGAAGCTGAAAAGCGCAAGGCCTTGGGGCGACCAGGCATCGACCCCAGAATAGCGGCCAAGAAGAAGAAGAAGAAGCCAGCTGTGGCAGAACCCGAAGCACCAAGGCAGGAAGTACATCCAATTGTCTTCCTAGCCAGTATGATAGGCTCGAAGCCTAAGGTCCCCACAGTGGCTTCAGAACTGAAGAAAACAAGGGCAGCTGAAGCTGAAGCCAGAAAGCACAAAACCACGGCCACCACTGATGATGCTCCTCCAACTAAGAAACGCAAAACCAAGAAGAGAGATCTGGCTGCTCCCACAGAGTCCCTTGAGGTCAAGCCAATCCCAGTGGCTCGTCCTGCGTCTGAAAATCAAGAACGCCAAGTGGTAGTTCATGAGCCTGCTTCGACAGAGGCTCATGAAGCTTAAGACAATCCAGCTGTTGACCCCACCGCAGCTGAAGACATTGGTCCTCATGATAATGTTGAAGATGATGAAGTCCTTCCTCAGATCAAGCACCAGTTGGTATCATCGCCTGTGCTCACGCACAATGAACTCATCAGCATTGGTCGTCCTCTGACGCCAACTGCTCAGGATGCATCGTGGGATGATCACCCACAACGACAAGACACCCCAATTTCTCCCCAACGACAAGTCACCTCACCCGAGCAAGATGATGATGACTTTGAGGCCCAGCAAACTCCATCTCCGCAACCATCGCCAGCATTACGCGGGCTTCGCAAAGGACCGAGGCCCCAAGTCACTCCCACTGTGCACGTGTCAGAGTCTGAAGCCAAAACTGCTGAAGACATTCCGGTTGCATCAGCCGATGAAAGAGAAGAACCAAGAGTTGAAGTCGAAAGAGTTGCTACACCCCGTCCCACCAAGATGTTGTTCTCGAGGAGAACGTGTCCGACCCTCCAGCTTCTGAAGTGGAGGTTAACAATCTTGAGGCGGCCACCAATATCAACACTGAAGCCAATGATGTTGTCATGGCTGAAGCTAATGTGGCGCCTGAAGCTACTGCGGTGCCAGAAGTACAAGCGCCTGAAGCCACTGCAGCGCCCGAGGCCACTGTTGAAGCACCTGAGGTACAAGCACCTGAAGCCAATGTGGCCCCTAAAGCCCATGTCAACGACAATGCTAATTCTCCTGTTCCCCCTCAAAGACCTCACACCATTGAGCTGGCATTTGATCGTGGTCAGCCTGTTATGGTCCGATGGCCCATTCTGACTCCTCCGCCTGCCGCAGGTCCACAATTTGACTATCATGTCGAGCACAGACCTTCCGTCCAGAAGCCCAAGCCAAGACTTCCATGATTCCCAAGCACTGCAACTTCACCTGGGGTCTTCAATGTGAATGGCTTCATGGCACACAACACCTTCTTCAACAGCGCCAAGAACCCTTATACCAAACCTCGCATTTCATCAGATCGGTTCTGAAGCTATCAGCAGCGCAGCTACTATTCATGCGTCTTATACAATCAAGGGCGCATATTTCCACATATGCGTCTCGACACTAAAGTCATAGCTGGCATGCCCTGCCTTGAAGAAGCGTTGGATTGTTTCAGAGACGCTGGACTTCTGCAGTTTGTTACAGATAAGGAACACTGGAATTAAGAGCTTCTGCTACAGTTCTATGCAACTCTTCACATTTGAGGCTACAACAGGGATCCAAAGACTTGGGTCCTTGAGTGGATGACAGGCAATGTCCATCATGAAGCCAAAGCTCTTGATATCATTGAGCTCACAGGCCTGCCCACTCCGGGTGAATACTATGAACCAGGTTGTCAACAACACCAGAATGCTTTGGAGAGCATTTTTCAGAAGCCAGAACCCAACATGAGTCAAATGCTGAGCATGATGAAGCCTTTGCCTCATGACGCTGAATATCCATCTAAATTCTTTGTTGAAGACCTAGAGTATCTGCCTCGCACCATTTATCATATCATTAGAAAAACTCTATGGCCCATCAAAGGACATTCCTCTGCAGCGAAGCTTGAAGGAGCAATGAAGACTTTGGTCTTCTATATCTTCAATGGCATCAGCTTCAATGCTCAAGACTTCTTCATCAGGCAGTTGGTTGCATCAGGCTCCGACATTATTGGTCTGAAGTTTTATGCTCCATGGGTAATGCGCCTTATCAAGCTTCACTCTGCAATCAACTATCAGCCGTCTGCACGCAATCATCTTGTCTTCTTGCCAGAGGTTGATCTGTCTGTTGAAGCTATTTACCCAGAGCCTGCTAAGGATCCCATTTATCTTCACAATGTTGATCACCAAAGCTTCACCGAGCCTATTGAAGGAGTTCAAGCAGTTTCTCGTGTTTATCCCCTGGCTGGCAACACACGTGCCCCTCGCGCTCAAACTGACGCCACTAGTAGCACCATTGCACAAAGGCCTCGAAGGTGATCTCGTGTTCTAAATGACCGAGAGCTTCTCGTCGCACTACACCAGAAACAGGACAAACATCACGACTAGCTTAAGCGTCAGATGCAAAGCCTCTTGGTGGATGTCAACCGCATTCGCAATCTTGCCACCATGAATGCCTTTGTCACTCATGAAACCTGTCGGAGGTCGTGGAAGAGTTTGACATTGCTTAGTGCTGAAGCTGATCTGCAACACGATGGCTTCACCGAACGATTCAAGTTTGACTCAACTCCTCCCAGGAATGCTCACTTGCGTCGGACTCCCTCACTTGAAGACTCAGCTGCGACAGTGAATGCCAGAGTCATTGATGACCAAGATGATGCAACTTCACCTCCTCCAACTTCAGCGCGTGTCGACACTGCACCAAGTTATTCTGCACCACGGACCTCAACGACAACCCTGCTGCCTCGCCTGCACCTCATGGGAACGCGTAGGTGCTCTATGTCTTCAAACCTTTTTGGTCCTTACTGACAAAACGGGGAGAAGCATATGAGTTGATAGTCTTCAAGCAGGTCCATATGGGTGGTTGCTTTACCTTTTGCTACTTTTGCCAAGTGCTTACAACTCTTGCTTTTTGATACATTTGGTTCTTTGAGTTGTAACACTTAAACTCGATGGTCGTCTGCTACTTATTTGCTATTCTGTGATGCGATGATAAATTCCGCATGTGCGATGATAAATTCTGCACTTAGGTCATTTTGCAGACGTCCATTTTTCATTATGCATGTCATTATCTTAGTTACATCATATCATGCATAATGAATTGTCATCATAGGTTGAAGAGGATCTCCACAAGTACAACCTGCCATGTGCATTTGCATTCCAAGAGCAAATTACTTATATGCACATCTTCAGGGGGAGCCTTTGCAACTTATGAAGACAATACCCTATCCTTTACAAGTTCACATATTTTATTCCCCGTTGAAAACTTCAACCAGTTTGTCATCAATCACCAAAAAGGGGGGAGATTGTAAGTGCATCTAGTGCCACCCCTAGTTGGTTTTGGAGTATTAACGACAAACCTGGTTGAGGGACTAATGTGTTTGTGAGAATTGCAGGATAACACAGGTAGAAGTCCCTCATTGATTTGGTTTTCCTACCAGAGATGACCCCAAAAAATGTATGAAGACATTGAAGTCAAAGGTGGGATGTGAAGACATTCACATTGAAGACTATGACAAGAGAAGACATCGTGTGAAGACTATGGAGCGCGAAGACTTAGTTGTTTTCTTTTTCTTCGTTGAGTCATAGGAACCACCGTACTGTTAAGTGGGGTCCAAGTGAACCAGTCAGAATGACTGAAGTTATGCTTAACCAAAATCCTATGTCTTCGAGCGGAGACTATGAGAGCAAATCTTATCCAGAGTTAGATAAGTCAGCTTTGCTTGTAGCCCAAGTAAAGTTGTCGTGTGTGTTTGAAATCTGACTGTTGGAAGACGTGTCATTTCCTTAGTGACCCAGGGTCATTTCGGACAAATCAGGTCGGGTTGCCTAGTGGCTATAAATAGCCCACCCCCTACAACCATAAACGGTTGGCTGCTCAGAGTTAGTGTACGGCTTTTGTCGTTTGAGAGCAACCTACCTCGAAGCCTTTGAGAGAGAATTCCTTGCGAGGATAAAGCCCTAAACACCCAGAGCCAAAGAGTGTTAGGCATCACTTAAGTCTTCCTGTCTGTGTGATCTGAAGACTTATTACACTTGAGGACTGTGAATCCTCCAGCCGGTTAGGCGTCGCGTTCTGAGCATCCAAGAGTCATTGTGGATTGCCGGTGAACGAAGTCTGTGAAGGTTTGGAAGTCTACCTTGAAGACTTACCAGAGTGATTGGGCGAGGACTGGGTGTCCTTAGCTCAAGGGGAATAAGGTGAAGACACGGTCTTCTGAGTTGAATCTCAGCCTCCCTAACCAGACATACAGTTGTCACAACAACTGGAACTAGTCCAACAAATCATTGTCTTCAACGAATTGCTGGTTCTATCCTTCCCATCTCTTTATTTACAGTTGGTCCTTGTAAAGTCATTGTCCGTTTGCATTATCTTTTGTCAACACTGAGTGACTGCTTGTTCTGATTGGCTTCATACTATCTTCCTACATGATCCATACTGCCTAGCTGCCATTAGTCGTTGTGCTTTCACTTCATTGAATACTTGACTATGGCTTGCTTAGTGTAGTCTACCTTCCGCTGCATGGTAATAGGTTTATTTCTATCGTTTGTCTTCGAAACTCCCATGTTTTGAAGACTTTGTTAAAAATCGCCTATTCACCCCCCCTCTAGTCGATCACTAGCACTTTCAATTGGTATCAGAGCAAGGTACTTCCTTGTTCTGTGTGATTCGGTTTAACCACCTGGAGTTTTAGCTATGTCGACTAATCAAAGTCTCCGCTGCGTGCCCAGTCTTCGATGGAACTGAATATCCCTACTGGAAGAATAAGATGCGCATGCATCTTGAAGCCATTGATGTCGACCTCTGGTATGTCATCAAGAATGGCGTTCCCAAGGCTGGTGAAGGTGTCACCGCTACTGATGTCAAGAAGTTCGTTCAACTGGACTCCACTGCCAAGAACATCATCTGTGGTCATCTGACTAAAGGACAGTATGGCTGTGTGAGTGCTCTGGAAACATCTAAGCTAGTCTGGGACTGGCTCTCCAAGGTCAACGAAGGCGTCTCAATGCAGAGAGATCGAAGAATTAGTGTCCTTCGCAACCTCTTCAACCGCTTCAAGAGAAACGACAATGAGAATGTTCAGCTCACGTTTGATCGACTCACTGACATCACAAATGAACTTCAAGCCCTTGGCGCTACTGAGATCACCAAGCATGAAGTCGTCAAGACACTCCTGAGATCACTTGACAGCTCGTTTGACACCCTAGCCCTGATGATTCAAGAACGTCTTGACTTCAAGACACTCGGTCCGTCTGACATACTTGAAAGGCTCAACACACATGAGTTTCAGCTTTCTGAGAAAAGAGACATCTACGGTCCCAACTATGGGCGAACTCGTGCCCTGAAGGCAAAAGCTGTCTCCTCATCTGAAGAAGAATCTCACAGCAGTTCTGATGATCTTGAAGACATTGGAAAGGAGCTTGCTATGCTTGTGAAGAAGTTCCAAAAATTCACCAAGAAGAAAGGCTTCAGAAAGTCTTCACGATCAAGCTCTAGGAATGATGAAGCTTCTGCTCATGACTACAAGAAGAGAACATGCCACAAGTGCAAGAAACCTGGCCACTACATCTCTGAGTGTCCGCAGTGGGACAATGAGAACAGGAAGAAGAAGAAGAAGAAGAAGAAGAAGAGCAAGGAGTATGATTCTGACGACAAGAAGAAGAAGAAATACTCAAAGTCTTCTTCCAAGTCTTCCTCAAAGTCTTCATCACACAAGAAGAGCTCATCTACCAAGGCTCGTGCGTTCGTTGGCAAGGAAATGGATTCAGAGAAGGAGTCCGCTTCTGAGGAGGCGGAGGTGGAGTCTGAGGAGGAGTCCGATTCTGGCATTGCAAGTCTAGTTACAGCATACGTTGCCAAGTCCATCTTCAACACTGAAGACAATGGCTTCATCGTTGATGCCAATGCAAATGACAAGGACTGCTCCGCTCCCACCTACTGTTTCATGGCACGCGGTGCCAAGGTAAACACACGCACTACTCACAATCAAACATCCAGTGAAGATGACTCTGATTGTGGTTCCAAACCCAGCTACAAAACACTTGCTAAAATTGCAACTGAACAACAGAAAGCTATGGAACATATTCAAAAACTGTTAGACAAAAGCGATGACCTGTTAGACACTGAAATGACTCGATCTCAGTCCTTAATTGAAGACATAAAAAATCTTCATGTTAAGTATGAGGAACTTGAAAGTCGTCATGAAACTCTCTCAACAACTCATGAAAAGCTTTCCTATGATTATCTTCAAAGGAAGCAAGATCTTGAGAATTTGAGAGCGGCTCATGAAGATCTTCAAAAGGAAAATGAGTCACTTCGCGCCAAACAGATCAGTTCCGCTCAGGAAGGATTTGAACCACCATGTCTTAAATGCATTGAGCGTGACAATGCTACTTCTATTGCTGGATGTTCTACTGCTGCTACTATTGCGATATCTTCAACTATTGATGTGGTAACTAACCCCTCTGTTGAGGATACCACTGCTATTGCTGATGAAAATGCTAGGTTGAAGACATTGCTTGAAACAGGAATGTACAAAAGTCTCAAAGGGCATCAAACACTATGTGATGTCCTCAAAAGGCAGATCCTGAACCAAAACCCTAGGAAAGAGGGTCTTGGGTTCGAAAGGAAAATGAATGCTGATGGCTCTTACTGGAAACCTGAGCAGTACCCCAAAACCACATGGGTTGCTGCAAAGGAACCTTCAGTGGATCCATCCACCCTGTCTGGCTTCACTTGTACTAATCCCATTGTTATTGATGAATCCTTTGATGCAAACTATAAACTGTTTAAGAATCAGAATGGTGAAGTGTGTTGCCAGGTATATTGGGACTAATTGTAGGAATGGGCCACCTATGAAGAAAGTCTGGGTGCCGAAAAAGTGGTTGGAGAATGTTCCTGTGAATGTCGTTATGACACCACAAGTGAAGAAGACAAACCCCAGACCACAGGCTTCATATGGTCCAAAGGCTTCATACAGACAAACGACTCACCTGAGTCGCACTAACGCAAATGTTTTGCAGGGAAATCACACTCAGGCCTATGAATATGAGCGTGTTTCATCAAACCACCATGTTCATAAGACCAAGAACTACTCTACTTATTCTTATGAGTACTATTGTCCACCTGCAAGACTATTTGCTAGGGCTCCAAAGCCAAAGTTCTCAGATGCTGCACTTAGACTCATTGCTTCGAAGCCACCCTTGAAGATGTGGGTGGCTAAGAAAGCTTAACTCTCTTTTGCAGGGAAGGGTCTCCAGCCGAAAATCAAAAATTCGTCTAAAGCTATTGCTAGGGACCTTAAACATCTTGTAGGGCGCAAGATCAAATGCCCAAATGGTCTTATTATGTATTTTGTTCCTGAATCGCTTGCTACTTGCCCTATCAGTCCTAACCTTGATCTAACCTTTCATAATCCACTTGCTCGTCAAATGTTTATGCTTCACAATTCTCTTCGTGAAGCCTATCCCCCTAACTGCACTGTAGGGTATGACACCAGCTGCTTCAGAATGGATTATTGATAGTGGGTGTACTAATCACATGACTGGCAAGTGAAGCCTTCTCATGGACTCAACTTTACGTCCATCTGACAAGAGTCACATCACATTTGCTGATACTGGTAAAAGCAAGGTATTGGGTCTAGGTAGAGTTGTAATCTCAAGGGATCAACACATGGATAAAGTGATGCTTGTTGAATCTCTTGGTTTCAACTTAATGCCTGTCGCAATGCTTTGCGATTTAAACATGATTGTGATATTTGGAAAATATCATTGCCTTGTTCTAATGGAATCTGACAAGTCTCTAGTCTTTGAAGGGTATCGGAAAGATGATTTGTACGTGGTAGATTTCTCAGCAGGACCACAGCTTGTCGTATGTCTTCTAGCAAAAGCTTCAGAATGCTGGCTCTGGCATCGGAGGCTAGGGCATGCTGGCATGAGGAGCTTACACACTCTTGCAAAGAAGAAACATGTCATAGGCATCGAGGATGTCAAGTTCAAGAAGGATCACTTATGCGGTGCCTGTGAAGCGGGAAAGATGACGAGGGCCAAGCATCCCTCGAAGACAATCTTGACAACGACTCAACCCTTCGAACTGCTCCACATGGACCTCTTCGGTCCCACTCACTACTCAACTCTTACTACTACTGCTTGTCTCTATGGCTTTGTCATTGTTGATGATTATTCAAGATATACTTGGGTGCATATAATCCTCTACAAGACTAAAGTGCAGGATGTCTTCAGACGCTTCGCCAATCGAGCCATGAACAACTACGGCGTCAAGATCAAGCACATCAGAAGTGACAATGGCACTGAATTCAAGAACACTGGCCTCAACACTTATCTTGATACTTTGGGCATCTCTCATGAATTCTCAGCTCCGTACATGCCGCAGCAGAATGGCATCGTGGAACGCAAGAACAGAACACTTATTGAGATGGACCGGACGATGCTCGATGAATACAAGACTCCAAGAAAGTTCTGGCCTGAAGCCATTGATACTGCATGCCATATCATCAACCGTGTTTATCTTCACAAGCTTCTAAACAAAACATCCTATGAGCTCCTCACTGGTAAGAAGCCAAATGTCAGTTACTTCAGAGTATTTGGTGCCAGGTGCTGGATCAAGGATGCACATCACACTTCAAAATTTGCACCGAAAGCACATGAAGGTTTTATGCTTGGATACGGAAAGGACTCGCACTCCTACAGAGTCTTCAACCTCTTTCACTATAAAGTGGTTGAAACTATGGATGTGCGGTTCGATGAGACTAACGGCTCGCAAAGAGAGCACCTGCCAAATGTGCTAGATGAAGTTCCATCCAGTGAAACCATCAAGCTCATGGGAACTGGAGAAACCATACCGTCTGAAGCTCAGCCTGAAGAGGAACTCACCATCTCTGCACCTGATCAACCTGAAGACAATGCTCGGCCTGAAGACAATCCTTCTAACAATGACAATGATCAGCAAGAGCAAAATCTTCGTCCTGTTCATCCTCGTGTTGCAAATGAAGTACAGATTGAGAGAATAATTGATAGCATCAATTCACCAGGTCCACTCACTCGTTCAAGGGCAACACAGCTAGCAAACTTCTGTGGGCACTTCGCATTCATCCCAATATCTGAACCTAAGAAAGTTGATGAAGCCTTCATGGAACCTGAATGGATTCGAGCTATGCAAGAAGAGCTTCAACAGTTTGAGTTGAATAATGTATGGGAACTGGTCAAGCATCCTGATCCTCGTAAGCACAATATCATAGGCACTAAATGGATATATTGCAACAAACAAGATGAGCATGGTCAAGTTGTCAGAAACAAAGCTCGTCTCGTTGCTCAAGGATACACTCAAGTTGAAGGAATTGACTTCGATGAAACATTTGCTCCTGTGGCTAGGCTTGAAGCTATACGCATACTGCTGGCCTATGCAAATCATCATAATATTCTTCTGTATCAAATGGATGTGAAGAGCGCCTTTCTCAATGGCAAGATTGAAGAAGTGTATGTTGCACAACGCCTGGCTTTGAAGATCCAAAACATCCTGACATGGTTTACAAGCTCAACAAGGCACTGTATGGCCTCAAACAAGCCCCTCGAGCTTGGTATGACACACTCAAAGACTTCCTGAAGAGCAAAGGCTTCAAACCTGGTTCCCTGGATCCCACTCTCTTCACGAAGACATATGATGGTGAACTGTTTGTGTGCCAAATATATGTGGATGACATTATCTTTGGCTGCACCAACCAGAAATACAGTGAAGAGTTTGGATATATGATGCAAGAGCAATATCAGATGTCCATGATGGGTGAGCTTAAGTTCTTCCTTGGTCTTCAAATACGACAGCAACGAACGGCATCTTAATATCTCAAGAGAAATACCTCAAAGATTTCTTGAAGACGTTTGGAATGCAAGACTGCAAGGCTACACGACCATAATGCCAGCTAAACACCATCTGGGTCCCGACGACAATGGTAAAGAGTTCGATCAAAGGTATACCGCTCCATGATTGGTTCTTTGCTTTATTTATGTGCATCTAGGCCAGATATCATGCTTAATGTTTGCATGTGTGCCCGGTTCCAAGCGGCACCAAAGGAATCGCATCACTTAGCTGTGAAGTGAATTCTTCGATATTTGGCTCACACCCCAACACTAGGACTATGGTATCCAAAGGGCTCAGAGTTTGATCTAGTTGGATTCTCGGATGCTGATTATGCTGGTGACAAGGTGTATCGCAAGTCTACATCAGGCACATGTCACTTTCTGGGACGATCACTTGTTTGTTGGTCTTCAAAGAAGCAGAACTGTGTATCTCTCTCCACTGCTGAATCTGAATACATTGCTGCTGGATCTTGCTGCGCTCAGCTTCTATGGATGAAGCAAACACTCAAAGACTATGGCATTCATCTGAAGCAAGTGACACTCTACTGCGACAACGAGAGCGCCATCAAGATTGCTAACAACCCAGTTCAGCACTCGAAGACAAAGCACATTGAAATTCGTCATCACTTTCTCAGAGATCATGTCATGAAGGAAGATATTGATATCATACACGTCAACACTGAAGAGCAATTGGCAGATATCTTAGCAAAGCCCTTGGATGAGAAAAGGCTTTGCAAGTTACGGTGTGAGCTAAATATCTTGAAATCCTCAAATGTCCTGTGATCAGGCACACTTCCTAACACTTGTGCATGTTGATGACTTAGATGTGCAACACACGAAGTAACGTATGTCTTCGATCAATGAAGACTTGCATTCTGAGTGTGAATACATTAACATGGAATTTGACTTCGGAGCGCCACGATAATTGTGCACCGTGTCTGGGTCTAATACTTCCTATACGGTGGGTAACGCCGCCACCAAATTCTTCCCTAAGAAGTTTTCTCACATGGCGTTACATTTGCAAAGTCTTCACTTTTTGTTTGTCTTCGGTGTTAACATGGCTTCATGTTTATCTTCAACGTACTGATTTGGTTTCTGTCCTCTACAGCATTCACTTATAGCTATGGCTTCTTGCTGAATCTTTTGAACTAAGTGAATGCGATCGGACCCTAACCCCTCTATGCTTCTTTCCTAAGTCTATCTATCCAAATCATATGCGTCCTTGTCAGCAGAAGACACAGAGACAAACATTAATCCGTTTTCAATGCTAAATCCTTCCACCTGAAACCCAGAGAAGTGGGAACGACCACCCGACAATCCAGGCGTGCGTGGGAACATGGAACAACCTCCGATGTGTTGCATTATAGCCACGTGTCTTTCAGATGTGAACCGCCAGGGGCACCTGTGTAATAACACTGTGCTGTCCCTGTCCCTATAAATGCACGCCTCACCCCAGTCATTATCTCTTCTTCCACTCTCGCACAAACCCTAGCGCCACCGCTAGCCCTCGACGACGATGGCGATGAAGCGCTTAGCTGCCGCGACCTCACTGACGCCGTCCTCACGCCGGCCGCGGACATCGTCTTCTCCGCCGTCGCCGTAGGTGTCCTCCGTCACCAAGTTAGGGCATGGAAGATCGAACTGCTCGGCCTCCTCTCCCACTCCGTCTAGCAGTTCCTCGTGTGGTAAATAAAACCTCCTTTTTACAGTCTCTTTGATCCGATAGATTCATCCTTTTCTACCACAAGCAGTTTCTGTTCACACAAGTTGGATCTATTTCATACTACATCTCATAATATGCCTAGTATGTTCACTTATGCTTCACAAAGTAGTTTGATTCCTCACTTTTACTTATTCGTGGATTCGTACAAATCTAGAACAAACTCTCTATCTATGAGTGAATGTCTTTGCACTATGAGGTCAATGTCTTCTAAACTGATTTATCTTCAAAATCTTCTGAGAATGCATATGACCTCTTCCCCTTCCCTCGCACCTTAATGCTGTCACAGGTACATGTCCGTGGGAGAATCCCTTGGTTCTCATAGTCTGCATTCATTTGCAGAGTTCTTACAGCATCATATAAATTCTCCTGAAGCTAGTTCTTGTCTGACCAGTAGACGAAAGACTTTGACAGCTTTGAATCCTTTCAGTCTGAACTTCATGGCACCACAAAAATTTGCAAGGAAGGGTGGCAGACAGCGCCGTGGTAACACCTCAAGAGATCTGCCTCCTGACCTCTATGAGCTGTACAAAACAGATCCGGAGGAGGACTACAATCAGCGGAAAACTTGAATCCAATGGATTCAAAGATATTGGGCAGAACAATGGTTCAAGTACAGGTTCGTGACCCAGGAGTATGCTGAGAAGAATGCCATCAAGCGACCGTGGGGAGACATCCTATACAGAAATCTTCAACCCAGGTCCAGAGCTGAAGCCATTGAACAAGGCTTCTATCCCTGCATGGTCCATGGACCACAGCCTGCAGATGCAGACCCATCGTCATTTCTATGGTGTCGTGACGACAATCTGTTCAAGCGCAACCTTCAGTTTGCCAGGAACTCGGGCAAAGAAAACAAGAAGTCGCGGGGATTAGACTTCAATCCAGGTCCCTCTGCTCCTCGTGCCGATGGCTCACGCGAAGCTGAACCCAATCTTGTTGGGCCCTTCTACAACATAGAAGGTCTCATCACTCATATTATGGTTCAAGGGACCACCGTGGATGAACCTGCAGACGACGCTGAATCTGACGAAGCGCCTGCACCACCGAAGCCAAAGAAGCTAAAGAAACCTAAGGCTTCGAAGCCTGCCCCTGCACCAAAGGTTTCACGGGCGAAGCCTCTGGCCACTGCACCTCCTGAACACAGTGTGCAGTCTGAAGATCTGTCACGCATCTCCAAGCCCTCCAAAGTGAAGATGCCCATGCAACCCACCAACCAAGCACTGACCCCTGCTGCTGTTCTGCGCAATGAGAATGTTGCCATTGATCTGTCCAGCGACGACGACCTTGGCGATGACGCTCTTGAGCAGTTGATCAAGAGCAAGCAAGAGGCAGAAATCTTCAATGACCTTCCTCTCTTTGATGTTGAAATCATCAACACGTTCATTGATGAGTGGTTTGACAGCCCAAATGTTAGCTTTGATGATCTTCAGCTTCCCATTGGCCTCAGCGTCGCCTTCCACGGAGCCATTGCCGCTGAGCTAGCTCTAGCTCAGAAAATTGTCGAGCTGAAGCATAAGATAGATTATGAAAAAGCTCGGTTCAAGAAGCATATGGCCAAGCTCAATGTTGAAGACATTCAGAACTTCCAGACCATGATGCATGAGCTTAAGGAAGCATTCCGAACCAAACACGGAGAAGCCAAAGGTTCTCGTGAGCGCATGAAGGATCTTGCTGCTAAATGTGTTCAGGGATACAATGAAGCTGAAAAGCGCAAGGCCTTGGGGCGACCAGGCATCGACCCCAGAATGGCGGCCAAGAAGAAGAAGAAGAAGCCAGCTGTGGCAGAACCCGAAGCACCAAGGCAGGAAGTACATCCAATTGTCTTCCTAGCCAGTATGACGGGCTCGAAGCCTAAGGTCCCCACAGTGGCTTCAGAACTGAAGAAAACAAGGGCAGCTGAAGCTGAAGCCAGAAAGCGCAAAACCAAGGCCACCACTGATGATGCTCCTCCAACTAAGAAATGCAAAACCAAGAAGAGAGATCTGGCTGCTCCCACAGAGGCCCATGAGGTCGAGCCAATCCCAGTGGCTCGTCCTGCGTCTGAAAAACAAGAACGCCAAGTGGTAGTTCATGAGCCTGCTTCGACAGAGGCTCATGAAGCTGAAGACAATCCAGCTGTTGACCCCACCGCAGCTGAAGACATTGGTCCTCACGATAATGTTGAAGATGATGAAGTCCTTCCTCAGATCAAGCACCAGTTGGTATCATCGCCTGTGCTCACGCACAATGAACTCATCAGCATTGGTCGTCCTCTGACGCCAACTGCTCAGGATGCATCGTGGGCTGATCACCCACAACGACAAGACACCCCAATTTCTTCCCAACCACAAGTCACCTCACCCGTGCAAGATGACGATGACTTTGAGGCCCAGCAAACTCCATCTCCACAACTGTCGCCAGCATTACGCAGGCTTCACAAAGGACCGAGGCCCCAAGTCACTCCTACTATGCACGTGTCAGAGTTTGAAGCCAAAACCGCTGAAGACATTCCGGTTGCATCAGCCGATGAAAGAGAAGAACCAAGAGTTGAAGCCGAAAGAGTTGCTACACCCCCGTCCCACCAAGATGTTGTTCTCGAGGAGAACGTGTCCGACCCTCCAGCTTCTGAAGTGGAGGTTAACAATCCTGAGGCGGCCACCAACATCAACACTAAAGCCAATGACGTTGTCATAGCTGAAGCTAATGTGGCGCCTGAAGCTACTGCGGTGCCAGAAGTACAAGCGCCTGAAACCACTGCAGCGCCCGAAGCCACTGCTGAAGCACCTGAGGTGCAAGCACCTGAAGCCAATGTGGCCCCTGAAGCCCATGTCAACGACAATGCCAATGCTCATGTTCCCCCTCCAAGACCTCACACCATTGAGCTGGCATTTGATTGTTGTCAGCCTGTTATGGTCCGATGGCCCATTCTGACTCCTCCACCTGTCGTGGGTCCACAATTTGACTATCATGTCGAGCACAGACCTCCCGTCCAGAAGCCCAAGCCAAGACTTCCACGATTCCCAGGCACTGCAACTTCACCTGGGGTCTTCAATGTGAATGGCTTCGTGGCACATGATACGTCTCCAACATATCTATAGTTTTTGATTGCTCCATGCTATATTATCTACTGTTTTGGACTATATTGGGCTTTATTTTCCACTTTTATATTATTTTTGGGACTAACCTATTAACCAGAGGCCCAACCCAGAATTGCTGTTTTTTGCCTATTTCAGTGTTTCGGATAAACGGAATATCAAACGGAGTCCAAACGGAATAAAATCTTCGGGAACGTGATTTTCTCACCGAACGTGATCCAGGAGACTTGGACCCTACTGCAAGGGATCAAAGAGGAGGTCACGAGGGTGGGGGGCACCCCCCCTAGGGCGCGCCCCCCTGCCTCGTGGGCCCCTCGGTGCTCCACCGACGTACTCCTTCCTCCTATATATACACACATACCCCCAAACGATCAGAACAGGAGCCAAAAACCTAATTCCACCGCCGCAACTTTCTGTATCCACGAGATCCCATCTTGGGGCCTGTTCCGGAGGTCCGCCGGAAGAGGGCCATCATCGCGGAGGGCTTCTACATCATCATAGCCTCTCCGATGAAGTGTGAGTAGTTTACCTCAGACCTTCGGGTCCATAGTTAGTAGCTAGATGGCTTCTTCTCTCTCTTTGAATCTCAATACAAAGTTCTCCCCCTCTCTTGTGGAGATCTATTCGATGTAATCTTCTTTTTGTGGTGTGCTTGTTGAGACCGATGAATTGTGGGTTTATGATCAAGTCTATCTATGAATAATATTTCAATCTTCTCTGAATTCTTTTATGTATGATTGGTTATCTTTGCAAGTATCTTCGAATTATCCGTTTGGTTTGGCCAACTAGATTGGTAGTTCTTGCCATGGGAGAAGTGCTTAGCTTTGGGTTTGATCTTGCGGTGTCCTTACCCAGTGACAGAAGGGGCAGCAAGGCACGTATTCTATCGTTGCCATCAAGGATAACAAGATGGGGTTTATTTCATATTGCATGAATTTATCTCTCCACATCATGTCATCTTGCTTAAGGCGTTACTCTGTTTTAACTTAATACTCTAGATGCATGCTGGATAGCGGTCGATGAGTGGAGTAATAGTAGTAGATGCAGAATCGTTTCGATCTACTTGTCACGGACGTGATGCCTATATACATGATCATGCCTAGATATTCTCATAACTATGCTCAATTCTATCAATTGCTCAACAGTAATTTGTTCACCCACCATAGAATACTTATGCTCTTGAGAGAAGCCACTCGTGAAACCTATGGCCCCCGGGTCTATTCTCATCATATCAATCTCCATTACTTTAATCTTGCTTTGCTTTTTTACTTTGCCTTTACTTTTTACTTTGCATCTTTATACCAAAAATACCAAAAATATTATATCTATCAGATCTCACTCTCGTAAGTGACCATGAAGGGCTTGACAACCCCTAATCGCGTTGGTTGCGAGTAGCTATCGCTTTGTGCAGGTACGAGGGACTTGAGCGTGGGCTCCTACTGGATTGATACCTTGGTTCTCAAAAACTGAGGGAAATACTTACGCTACTCTGTTGCATCATCCCTTCCTCTTCGGGGAAAACCAACGCAAGCTCTGGACGTAGCAAGAAGGATTTCTGGCGCCGTTGCCGGGGAGTCTATGCAAAAAAGTCAACATACCAAGTACCCATCACAATCCCTATCTCTCGCATTACATTATTTGTCATTTGCCTCTCGTTTTCCTCTCCCCCCAATTCACCCTTGCCGTTTTATTTGCCCTCTCTCTCCCTATCCTCCATCTCAATTTGCCTCTTTTTGCCCGTTTGCTTTTTGTTTGCTCGTGTGTTAGATTGCTTGTTTGTCGCGATGGCTCAAGATACTACTAATTTGTGTGACTTCACCAATACCAACAATAATGATTTCCTTAGCACTCCGATTGCTCCTCTTACCGATGTTGAATCTTGTGAAATTAATACTGCTTTGTTGAATCTTGTTATGAAAGATCAATTCGCCGGCCTTCCTAGCGAAGATGCCGCTACTCATCTGAATAGCTTCATTGATTTATGTGATATGCAAAAGAAAAAAGATGTCAATAATGATGTCGTTAAATTGAAGCTATTTCCTTTTTCGCTTAGAGATCGTGCTAAAGCTTGGTTTTCGTCTCTGCCTAAGAATAGTATTGATTCATGGAACAAGGAGTGGCAAGAGCCTAAGCTTGGGGATGCCCATGGCACCCCCAAGATAATCCAAGGACACCAAAAAGTCAAAGCTTGGGGATGCCTCGGAAGGCATCCCCTCTTTCGTCCACTTCCATCGGTAATTTACTTCGAACTATATTTTTATTCACCAACATGATATGTGTTTTGCTTGGAGCGTCTTGTATTATTTGTGTCTTTGTGTCTTAGTATGCCACAATCATCCTTGCTGTACACACCTTTTGAGAGAGCCATACATGAATTAAAATTTGATAGAATACTCTATGTGCTTCACTTATATCTTTTGAGCTAGATAGTTTTGCTCTATGTGCTTCACTTATATCTTTTGAGCGTTATAATTTTGCTCTATGTGCTTCACTTAGATCTTTTAGAGCACGGTGGTGGATATGTTTTAAAGAAACTATTGATCTCTCATGCTTCACTTAAATTAATTTGAGAGTCTCTTAATAGCATGGTAATTTGCTTAATAATAATATGCTTGGTATTCAAGATTTGTGAAACTTTCTTTTGAGTGTGTTGAATACTAAGAAAAGATTGAAGCGTGATAATTGTTTTGAGATATGGAGGTGATAATATTAAAGTCATGCTAGTTGAGTAGTTGTGAATTTAAAGAATACTTGTGTTGAAGTTTGTGATTCCCGTAGCATGCACGTATGGTGAACCGTTATGTGATGAAGTCGGAGCATGATTTATTTATTGATTGTCTTCCTTATGAGTGGCGGTCGGGGACGAACGATGGTCTTTTCCTACAAATCTATCCCCCTAGGAGCATGCGCGTAATACTTTGCTTTGATAACTTCTAGATTTTTGCAATAAGTATATGAGTTCTTTATGACTAATGTTGAGTCCATGGATTATACACACTCTCACCCTTCCACCCTTGCTAGCCTCTCTAATACCGCGCAACTTTCGCTGATATCATACACCTACCATATACCTTCCTCAAAACAGCCACCATACCTACATATTATGGCATTTCCATAGCCATTCTGAGATATATTGCCATGCAACTTTCCACCATCTAGTTCATCATGACACATCCATCATTGTCATATTGCTTAGCATGATCATGTAGTTGACATAGTATTTGTGGCAAAGCCACCGTTCATAATTCTTTCATACTTGTCACTCTTGATTCATTGCATATCCCGGTACACCGCCGGAGGCATTCATATAGAGTCATACTTTGTTTTAGTATCGAGTTGTAATCATTGAGTTGTAAATAAATAAAAGTGTGATGATCATCATTCAATAGAGCATTGTCCCAAAAAAAGAGAAAGGCCAAAGAAAAAAAAGGCCCAAAAAAAGGGGCAATGCTACTATCCTTTTTTCCACACTTGTGCTTCAAAGTAGCACCATGATATAGCGAGTCTCATATATTGTGCTTCAAAGTAGCACCATGTTCTTCATATAGAGAGTCTCATATGTTGTCACTTTCATATACTAGTGGGAATTTTATGTTATAGAACTTGGCTTGTATATTCCAATGATGGGCTTCCTCAAATTTCCCTAGGTCTCCGTGAGCAAGCAAGTTGGATGCACACCCACTAGTTTCTTTTGTGGAGCTTTCATACATTTATAGCTCTAGTGCATCTGTTGCATGGCAATCCCTACTCACTCACATTGATATCTATTGATGGGCATCTCCATAGCCCGTTGATACGCCTAGTTGATGTGAGACTATCTTCTCCTTTTTGTCTTCTCCACAACCACCATTCTATTCCACCTATAGTGTTATATCCATGGCTCACGCTCATGTATTGCGTGAAGATTGAAAAAGTTTTGAAAAAGTTAGAGTATGAAACAATTGCTTGGCTTGTCATCGGGGTTGTGCATGATTTAAATACTTTGTGTGCAGAAGATGGAGCATAGCCAGACTATATGATTTTGTAGGGATAACTTTCTTTGGCCATGTTATTTTGAGAAGACATAATTGCTTTATTAGTATGCTTAAAGTATTATTATTTTCTATGTCAATATAAACTTTGTCTTGAATCTTTCTAATCTGAATATTCATACCACAATTAAGAAGATTTGCATTGAAATTATGCCAAGTAGCACTCCGCATCAAAAATTCTCTTTTTATCATTTACCTACTCGAGGACGAGCAGGAATTAAGCTTGGGGATGCCTGATACGTCTCCAACGTATCTATAATTTTTGATTGCTCCATGCTATATTATCTACTGTTTTGGACTATATTGGGCTTTATTTTCCACTTTTATATTATTTTGGGGACTAACCTATTAACCGGAGGCCCAGCCCAGAATTGTTGTTTTTTGCCTATTTCAGTGTTTCGGATAAACGGAATATCAAACGGAGTCCAAACGGAATAAAATCTTCGGGAACGTGATTTTCTCACCGAACGTGATCCAGGAGACTTGGACCCTACTTCAAGGGATCAAAGAGGAGGTCACGAGGGTGGGGGGCGCGCCCCCCTGCCTCATGGGCCCCTCGGTGCTCCACCGACGTACTCCTTCCTCCTATATATACACACATACCCCCAAACGATCAGAACAGGAGCCAAAAACCTAATTCCACCGCTGCAACTTTCTGTATCCACGAGATCCCATCTTGGGGCCTGTTCCGGAGCTCCGCCGGAAGAGGGCCGTCATCACGGAGGGCTTCTACATCATCATAGCCTCTCCGATGAAGTGTGAGTAGTTTACCTCAAACCTTTGGGTCCATAGTTAGTAGCTAGATGGCTTCTTCTCTCTCTTTGAATCTCAATACAAAGTTCCCCCCCTCTCTTGTGGAGATCTATTCGATGTAATCTTCTTTTTGCGGTGTGTTTGTTGAGACCGATGAATTGTGGGTTTACGATCAAGTCTACCTATGAATAATATTTGAATCTTCTCTGAATTCTTTTATGTATGATTGGTTATCTTTGCAAGTCTCTTCGAATTATCCGTTTGGTTTGGCCAACTAGATTGGTAGTTCTTGTTGGGGAACATGGTAATTTCAAAAAGGGACATTTACATCTATGCCCTTAACTCGAACCCACTACTCAGTTTTGCCCCTAATTTTTAGGTATGCTCAGTTTTGCCCCTCCGTCGTTAGTTTCACTTATAGAAATGCCCTTCTCTGCCGTTACCGTCCGGTCAAAGGTCTTTGACCGTCCGGAAAAAATAGCAAAAAAATCAAAAAATATGGAATTTGGTGGGATCGAAGATAGTCATGTCCGCAAGGCGCGTGCACATTTTCATGCCGTTCGGACACTCCGGAAGCTCGTGTCAAAGGAAAACATAAATTTTGTACGCATGCGAGTAGTAAATTCAAAAAAAATAGAAAAAAAATCAAAAAAATATGAAATTTCGTGGGACTAAAGATATTCAGGTGCGCAAGATGTGTGCACGTTTTTGTTGTGTTTGGACATCGTAGGAGCTCGTGGAGAAAAAAAAACAAATTTTAGCTCAAAAAACTTTGAAAAAATGCACTATTTTGTTTTTTTTCTCTAGAGCGCCTCGTACGTCATTTGATCACCAAAACTTGCAAGCACCTTGTGCACTCAAGCCTCTTTGACGCCAAATAAATTCAATTTTTTTAACGTTTTTGCTATTTTTTCGAATTTACTGTTCATAGGCATAAATTATTTTTGTCTTCCTTTGACACGAGCTCCCGGAGTGTCCAACCAACACAAAAATGTGCACGCGCCTTGCGGACATGACTATCTTCGATCCCACCAAATTTCATATTTTTTTGATTTTTTTTGCTATTTTTTTCTGGATGGTCAAAGTGCTTTGACCGGACGGTAACGGCGCAAAAGGGCATTTCTATAAGTGACACTAACGGCGGAGGGGCAAAACTGAGGATACCTGAAAATTAGGGGCAAAACTGAGTAGTGGGTTCGAGTTAGGGGCAGAACTGGAATTGGCCCTTTCAAAAATATTCCTACGCACACGCAAGATTATGGTGATGCATAGCAACGAGAGGGGAGAGTGTTGTCTACGTACCCTCGTAGACCGTTCGCGGAAGCGTTATATCAACGCGGTTGATGTAGTCGTACGTCTTCACGTCCGACCGATCCAAGTACCGAAAGCACGGCACCTCCGAGTTCTGCACACGTTCGGCTCGGTGACGTCCTCGCCTTCTCGATCCAGCAAGAGGGGCGAAGTAGTAAATGAGTTCCGGTAGCACGATGGCGTGGTGACGGTGTTGGTGAAGAACAATCTTCGCAGGGCTTCGCCTAAGCACTACGAAAACTATGACAGAGGATAAACTAGAGGGGACGGGGTTGCCGGCACACGGCTTGGTGTTTCTTGATGTGTCTTTGGTGCTAGCCCTACCCCTCTATTTATATGTTGAGCCCTGGGGTCAAAACTTGGAGTAAAAGCCTCCTCAAAGTTGGTTTCACCCGAAAGGCAAGAGTCCTTCTCGGACTCCAGGGCTAGACGCCAGGGTTCCTGGCGTCTACCCCCTAGACGCCAGGGTTCCTGGCGTCTAGCCTCTGGTCTCCGCAAAACTTCCTTTTGCACTTTCCAAAAGCCTCGTGGGCTTTCCCCTTTAGCCCAGATAAAGTGTTCTCGTGCCCAAACATTTCGGGAAACATCCGGAACCCCTTCCGGTGAATTCCGAAACCCTTCCGGAGATCAAACACTACTATCCCATATATCAAACTTTATCTCCGGACCATTCCGGAGTTCCTCGTCATGTCCGTGATCTCATCCTGGACTCCGAACAACATTCGGTCATCAACATACATAACTCATATAGTATTATATCATCAACGAACGTTAAGCGTGCGGACCCTATGGGTTCGAGAACTATGTAGACATGACCGAGACACCTCTCTGGTCAATAACCAATAGCGGGACTTGGATGCCCATATTGGCTCCTACATATTCTACGAAGATCTTTACCGGTCAGACCGCATAACAACATACGTTGTTCCCTTTGTCATCAGTATGTTACTTGCCCGAGATTCAATTGTCGGTATCTCAATACCTAGTTCAATCTCGTTACCGGCAAGTCTCTTTACTCGTTCCATAATACATCATTCTGCAACTAACTCATTAGTTGCAATGCTTGCAAGGCTTTAAGTGATGTGCATTACCGAGTGGGCCCAGAGATACCTCTCCGACAATCGGAGTGACAAATCCTAATCTCGAAATACGCCAACCCAACAAGTATCTTTGGAGACACCTGTAGAGCACCTTTATAATCACCCAGTTACGTTGTGACGTTTGGTAGCACACAAAGTGTTCCTCCGGTAAACGGGGGTTGCATAATCTCATAGTCATAGGAACATGTATAAGTCATGAAGAAAGCAATAGCAACAAACTAAACGACCAAGTGCTAAGCTAACGGAATGGGTCAAGTCAATCACATCATTCTCCTAATGATGTGATCCCGTTAATCAAATGACAACTCATGTCTATGGTTAGGAAACATAACCATCTTTGATCAACGATCTAGTCAAGTAGAGGCATACAAGTGACACTCTGTTTGTCTATGTATTCACACATGTATTATGTTTCCGGTTAATACAATTCTAGCATGAATAATAAAAATTTATCATGATATAAGGAAATAAATAATAACTTTATTATTGCCTCTAGGGCATATTTCCTTCAGTCTCCCACTTGCACTAGAGTCAATAATCTAGATCACATCGCCATGTGATTTAACATCAATAGTTCACATCACCATGTGATTAACACCCATAGTTCACATTGTCATGTGACTAACACCCAAAGGGTTTACTAGATTCAATAATCTAGTTCACATCGCTATGTGATTAACACCCAAAGAGTACTAAGGTGTGATCATGTTTTGCTTGTGAGAGAAGTTTAGTCAACGGGTCTGCAACATTCAGATCCGTATGTATCTTGCAAATTTCTATGTCAACAATGCTCTGCACGGAGCTACTCTAGCTAATTGCTCCCACTTCCAATATGTATCTATACCGAGACTTAGAGTCATCCAGATCGGTGTCAAAGCTTGAATCGACGTAACTCTTTACGACGAACCTTTTTCACCTCCATAATCGAGAAACATATCCTTATTCCACTAAGGATAATTTTGACCGTTGTCCAGTGATCTACTCCTAGATCACTATTGTACTCCCTTGCCAAAAACAGTGTAGGGTATACAATAGATCTGGTACACAGCATGGCATACTTTATAGAACCTATGGCTGAGGCATAAGGAATGAGTTTCATTCTCTTTCTATCTTCTGCCATGGTCGGGCTTTGAGTCCTACTCAATTTCACACCTTGTAACACAGGCAAGAACTCTTTCTTTGACTGTTCCATTTTGAGCTACTTCAAAATCTTGTCAAGGTATGTACTCATGAAAAAACTTATCAAGCGTTTTGATCTATCTCTATAGATCTTGATGCTTGATATGTAAGCAGCTTCACCGAGGTTTTTCTTTGAAAAACTTCTTTCAAACACTCCTTTATGCTTTGCAGAATAATTCTACATTATTTCCGATCAACAATATGTCATTCACATATACTTATCAGAAATGCTGTAGTGCTCCCACTCACTTTCTTGTAAATACAGGCTTCACCGCAAGTCTGTATAAAACTATATGATTTGATCAACTTATCAAAGCGTATATTCCAACTCCGAGATGCTTACACCAGTCCATAGATGGATCGCTGGAGCTTGCATATTTTGTTAGTACCTTTAGGATTGACAAAACCTTATGGTTGCATCATATACAACTCTTCTTTAATAAATCCATTAAAGAATGCAATTTTGTTTATCCATTTGCCAGATTTCATAAATTGCGGCAATTGCTAACATGATTCGGACAGACTTAAGCATATATACGAGTGAGAAACTCTCATCGTAGTCAACACCTTGAACTTGTCGAAAACCTTTTTGCGACAATTCTAGCTTTGTAGATAGTAACACTACTATCAGCGTCCGTCTTCCTCTTGAAGATCCATTTAATCGCAATGGCTCGCCGATCAATGGGCAAGTCAATCAAAGTCCATACTTTGTTCTCATACATGGATCTCATCTCAGATTTCATGGCCTCAAGCCATTTCGCGGAATCTGGGCTCATCATCGCTTCCTCATAGTTCGTAGGCTCGTCATGATCTAGTAGCATGACTTCCAGAACAGGATTACCGTACCACTCTGGTGCGGATCTTACTCTGGTTGATCTACGAGGTTCAGTAATAACTTGATCTGAAGTTCCATGATCATCATCATTAACTTCCTCACTAATTGGTGTAGGTGTCACAGAAACCGGATTCTGTGATGAACTAATTTCCAATAAGGTAGCAGGTACAGTTACCTCATCAAGTTCTACTTTCCTCCCACTCACTTCTTTCGAGAGAAACTCCTTCTCTAGAAAGGATCCATTCTTGGCAACGAATGTCTTGCCTTCGGATCTGTGACAGAAGGTGTACCCAACAGTTACTTTTGGGTATCCTATAAAGATGCACTTCTCCGACTTGGGTTTGAGCTTATCAAGATGAAACTTTTTCACATAAGCATTGCAACCCCAAACTTTAAGAAACGACAGCTTAGGTTTCTCGCTAAACCATAGTTCATACGGTGTCGTCTCAACGGATTTAGATGGTGCCCTTTTTAATGTGAATGCAGCTGTCTTTAATGCATAACCCCAAAACGATAGTGGTAAATCGATAAGAGACATCATAGATTGCACTATATCAAATAAAGTAAGGTTATGATGTTCGGACACACCATTACGCTGTGGTGTTCCAGGTGGCGTGAGTGGTGAAACTATTTCACATTGTTTTAACTGAAGGCCAAACTCGTAACTCAAATATTTTACTTCTGCGATCATATCATAGAAACTTTTATTTTTGTTACGATGATTCTCCACTTCACTCTGAAATTCTTTGAACTTTTCAAATATTTCAGACTTGTGTTTCATAAAGTAGATATACTCATATCTGCTCAAATCATCTGTGAAGATCAGAAAATAATGATACATGTCGCGAGCCTCAATATTCATCGGACCACATACATCAGTATGTATGATTTCCAACAAATCTATTGCTCGCTCCATTGTTCTGGAGAACAGAGTTTTAGTCATCTTGCCCATGAGGCATGGTTCGCAAGCATCAACTGATTCATAATCAAGTGATTCCAAAAGCCCATCAGCATGGATTTTCTTCATGCGCTTTACACCAATATGACCTAAACGGCAGTGCCACAAATAAGTCGCATTATCATTATTAACTTTGCATCTTTTGGCTTCAATATTATGAAAATGTGTATTACCACGATCGAGATCCAACAAACCATTTTCATTGGGTGTATGACCATAGAAGGTTTTATTCATGTAAACAAAACAACAATTATTCTCTAACTTACATGAATAATCGTATTGCAATAAACATGATCCAATCATATTTATGCTCAACGCAAACACCAAATAACATTTATTTAGGTTCAACACTAATCCCGAAAGTATAGGCAGTGTGCGATGATGATCATATCAATCTTGGAACCACTTCCAACACACATCGTCACTTCACCCTTAACTAGTCTCTGTTTATTTTGCAACTCCCATTTTGAGTTACTACTCTTTAGCAACTGAACCAGTATCAAATACCAAGGGGTTGCTATAAACACTATACACATCAATAACATGTATATCAAATATATCTTTGTTTACTTTGCCATCCTTCCTATCCACCAAATACTTGGGGTAGTTCCGCTTCTAGTGACCAGTCCCTTTGCAGTAGAAGCACTCAGTTTCAGGCTTAGGTCCATACTTGGGTTTCTTCACTTGAGCAGCAACTTGTTTGCCGTTCTTCTTGAAGTTCCCCTTCTTCCCTTTACCCTTTATCTTGGAACTACTGGTCTTGTCAATCATCAACACTTGATGTTTTTCTTGATTTCTACCTTCGCCGATTTTTGCATCGCGAAGAGCTTGGGAATTATTTTCGTCATCCCTTACATATTATAGTTCATCACGAAGTTCTACTAACTTGGTGATGGTGACTAGAGAATTCTGTCAATCACTATTTTATCTGGAAGATTAACTCCCACTTGATTCAAGCGATTGTAGTACCCAGACAATCTGAGCACATGCTCACTGCTTGAGCTATTCTCCTCCATCCTTTAGCTATAGAACTTGTTGGAGACTTCATATCTCTCAACTCGGGTATTTGCTTGAAATATTAACTTCAACTCCTGGAACATCTCATATGGTCCATGACGTTCAAAATGTCTTTGAAGTCCCGATTCTAAGCCGTTTAAGCATGGTGCACTAAACTATCAAGTAGTCATCATATTGAGCTAGCCAAATGTTCATAACATCTGCATCTGCTCCTTGCAATAGGTTTGTCACCTAGCGGTGCATCAAGGACATAATTCTTCTGTGCAGCAATGAGGATAAACCTCAGATCACGGATCCAATATGCATCATTGCTACTAACATCTTTCAACTTAGTTTTCTCTAGGAACATATCAAAAATAAAACAGGGGAGCTAAACACGAGCTATTGATCTATAACATAGATATGCTAATACTACCAGGACTAAGTTCATGATAAATTTAAGTTCAATTAATCATATTACTTAGAACTCCCACTTAGATAGACATCCCTCTAATCCTCTAAGTGATCACGTGATCCATATCAACTAAACCATAACCGATCATCGTGAAATGGAGTAGTCTTCAATGGTGAACATCACTATGTTGATCATATCTACTATATGATTCACGCTCGACCTTTCGGTCTCAGTGTTCCGAGGCCATATCTGCATATGTTAGGCTCGTCAAGTTTAACCTGAGTATTCTGTGTGTGCAAAACTGGCTTGCACCCGTTGTAGATGGGCGTAGAGCTTATCACACCAGATCATCACGTGGTGCCTGGGCACGACGAACTTTGGCAATGGTGCATACTCAGGGAGAACACTTTTATGTTGAAATTTAGTGAGAGATCATCTTATAATGCTACCGTCAAACAAAGCAAGATAAGATGCATAAAAGATAAACATCACGTGCAATCAATATAAGTGATATGATATGGCCATCATCTTCTTGTGCTTGTGATCTCCATCTCCGAAGCACCGTCATGATCACCATCGTCACCGGCGCGACACCTTGATCTCCATCGTAGCATCGTTGTCGTCTCGCCAATCTTATGCTTCTACGACTATCGCTACTGCTTAGTGATAAAGTAAAGCATTACAGGGTGATTGCATTGCATACAATAAAGCGACAACCATATGGCTCTTGCCAGTGGCCGATAACTCGGTTACAAAACATGATCATCTCATACAACAACTTATATCTCATCACGTCTTGACCATATCACATCACAACATGCCCTGCAAAAACAAGTTAGACGTCCTCTACTTTGTTGTTGCAAGTTTTACGTGGCTGCTACAGGCTTAGCAAGAACCGTTCTTACCTACGCATCAAAACCACAATGATAGTTTGTCAAGTTGGTGTTGTTTTAACCTTCGCAAGGACCGGGCGTAGACACACTCAATTCAACTAAAGTTGGAGAAACTGACACCCGCCAGCCACCTGTGTGCAAAGCACGTCGGTAGAACCAGTCTCGCGTAAGCGTACGCGTAATGTCGGTCCGGGCCGCTTCATCCAACAATACCGCCGAACCAAAGTATGACATGCTGGTAAGCAGTATGACTTATATCGCCCACAAATCACTTGTGTTCTACTCGTGCATATAACATCAACGCATAAAACCAGGCTCAGATGCCACTATCGGGGAACGTAGTAATTTCAAAAATATTCCAACGCACACGCAAGATCATGGTGATGCATAGCAACGAGAGGGGAGAGTGTTGTCTACATACCCTCGTAGACCGTTCGCGGAAGCGTTATATCAACACGGTTGATGTAGTCGTACGTCTTCACGTCTGACCGATCCAAGTACCGAAAGCACGGCACCTCCGAGTTCTGCACACGTTCGGCTCGGTGACGTCCTCGCCTTCTCGATCCAGCAAGAGGGGCGAAGTAGTAGATGAGTTCCGGCAGCACGACGGCATGGTGACGGTGTTGGTGAAGAACAATCTCCGCAGGGCTTCGCCTAAGCACTACGAAAACTATGACGGAGGATAAACTAGAGGGGACGGGGTTGTCGGCACATGGCTTGGTGTTTCTTGATGTGTCTTTGGTGCTAGCCCTACCCCTCTATTTATATGTTGAGCCCTGGGGTCAAAACTTGGAGTAAAAGCCTCCTCAAAGTCGGTTTCACCCAAAAGGCAAGAGTCCTTCTCGGACTCCAGGGCTAGACGCCAGGGTTCCCGGCGTCTACCCCCTAGACGCCAGGGTTCCTGGCGTCTAGCCTCTGGTCTCCGCAAAACTTCCTTTTGCACTTTCCAAAAGCCTCGTGGGCTTTCCCCTTTGGCCCAGATAAAGTGTTCTCGTGCCCAAACATTTCGGGAAACATCCGGAACCCCTTCCGGTGAATTCCGGAACCCTTCCGGAGATCAAACACTACTATCCCATATATCAAACTTTATCTCCGGACCGTTCCGGAGTTCCTCGTCATGTCCGTGATCTCATCCCGGACTCCGAACAACACTCGGTCATCAACATACATAACTCATATAGTACTATATCGTCAACGAACGTTAAGCGTGCGGACCCTACGGGTTTGAGAACTATGTAGACATGACCGAGACACCTCTCTGGTCAATAACCAATAGCGGGACCTAGATGCCCATATTGGCTCCTACATATTCTACGAAGATCTTTATCGGTCAGACCGCATAACAACATACGTTGTTCCCTTTGTCATCGGTATGTTACTTGCCCGAGATTCGATCGTCGGTATCTCAATACCTAGTTCAATCTCGTTACCGGTAAGTCTCTTTACTCGTTCTGTAATACATCATTCTGCAACTAACTCATTAGTTACAATGCTTGCAAGGCTTTAAGTGATGTGCATTACCGAGTGGGCCCAGAGATACCTCTCCGACAATCGGAGTGACAAATCCTAATCTCGAAATACGCCAACCCAACAAGTACCTTCGGAGACACCTGTAGAGCACCTTTATAATCATGCCAATTACGTTGTGACATTTGGTAGCACACAAAGTGTTCCCCCGGTAAACGGGAGTTGCATAATCTCATAGTCATAGGAACATGTATAAGTCATGAAGAAAGCAATAGCAACAAACTAAACGACCAAGTGCTTAGCTAACGGAATGGGTCAAGTCAATCACATCATTCTCCTAATGATGTGATCTCGTTAATCAAATGACAACTCATGTCTATGGTTAGGAAACATAACCATCTTTGATCAACGAGCTAGTCAAGTAGAGGCATACTAGTGACACTCTATTTGTCTATGTATTCACACATGTATTATGTTTCCGGTTAATACAATTCTAGCATGAATAATAAACATTTATCATGATATAAGGAAATAAATAATAACTTTATTATTGCCTCTAGGGCATATTTCCTTCAGTTCTTGCCATGGGAGAAGTGCTTAGCTTTGGGTTCGATCTTGCGGTGTTCTTACCCAATGACAGAAGGGGCAGCAAGGCACGTATTGTATCGTTGCCATCGAGGATAACAAGATGGGGTTTATTTCATATTGCATGAATTTATCTCTCTACATCATGTCATCTTGCTTAAGGCGTTAGTCTGTTTTAACTTAATACTCTAGATGCATGCTGGATAGCGGTCGATGAGTGGAGTAATAGTAGTAGATGCAGAATCGTTTCGATCTACTTGTCACGGACATGATGCCTATATACATGATCATGCCTAGATATTCTCATAACTATGCTCAATTCTGTTAATTGCTCAACAGTAATTTGTTCACCCATCGTAGAATACTTATGCTCTTGAGAGAAGCCACTAGTGAAACCTATGGCCCCCGGGTCTATTCTCATCATATCAATCTCCATTACTTTAATCTTGCTTTGCTTTTTTACTTTGCCTTTACTTTTTACTTTGCATCTTTATACCAAAAATACCAAAAAATATTATATCTATCAGATCTCACTCTTGTAAGTGACCGTGAAGGGCTTGACAACCCCTAATCGCGTTGGTTGCGAGTAGCTATCGCTTTGTGCAGGTACGAGGGACTTGAGTGTGGGCTCCTACTGGATTGATACCTTGGTTCTCAAAAACTGAGGGAAATACTTACGCTACTCTGCTGCATCATCCCTTCCTCTTCGGGGAAAACCAACGCAAGCTCAAGACATAGCAGCACACAACACCTTCTTCAACAGCGCCAAGAACCCTTATACCAAACCTCGCATTTCATCAGATCGGTTCTGGAGCTATCAGCAGTGCGGCTACTATTCCTGCATCTTATACAATCAAGGGCACATATTTCCACATATGCGTCTCGACACTGAAGCCATAGCTGGCCTGCCCTGCCTTGAAGAAGTGTTGGATTGTTTTAGAGACGCTAGACTTCTATAGTTTGTTACAGATAAGGAACACTGGAATGAAGAGCTTCTGCTACAGTTCTATGCAACTCTTCACATTTGAGGCTACAACAAGGATCCAAAGACTTGGGTCCTTGAGTGGATGACAGGCAATGTCCATCATGAAGCCAAAGCTCTTGATATCATTGAGCTCACAGGCCTGCCCACTCTTGGTGAATACTATGAACCAGGTTGTCAACAACACCAGAATGCTTTGGAGAGCATTTTTCAGAAGCCAGAACCCAACATGACTCAAATGCTGAGCATGATGAATCCTTTGCCTCACGATGCTGAATATCCATTTGAATTCTTTGTTGAAGACCTAGAGTATCTGCCTCGCACCATTTATCATATCATCAGAAAAACTCTATGGCCTGTCAAAGGACATTCCTCTGCAATGAAGCTTGAAGGAGCAATGAAGACTTTGGTCTTCTATATCTTCAATGGCATCAGCTTCAATGCTCAAGACTTCTTCATCAGGTAGTTGGCTGCATCAGGCTCCGACATTTTTGGTCTAAAGTTTTATGCTCCATGGGTAATGCGCCTTATCAAGCTTCACTCTACAATCAACTATCAGTCGTCTGCGCGCAATCATCTTGTCTTCTTGCTAGAGGTTGATCTGTCTGTTGAAGCTATTTACCCAGAGCCTGCTAAGGATCCCATTTATCTTCACAATGTTGATCACCAAAGCTTCACCCAGCCTATTACCCAGAGTTCAAGCAGTTTCTCGAGTTTATCCCCTGGCTGGCAACACACGTGCCCCTCGCGCTCAAACTGACGCCACTGGTAGCACCATTGCACAAAGGCCTCGAAGGCGATCTCGTGTTCTAAATGACCGAGAGCTTCTCATCGCACTACACCAGAAACAGGACAAACATCACGACTGGCTTAAGCGTCAGATGCAAAGCCTCTTGGTGGATTCAACCGCATTCGCAATCTTGCCACCATGAATGCCTTTGTCACTCATGAAACCTGTCGGAGGTCGTGGAAGAGTTTGACATTGCTTAGTGCTGAAGCTGATCTGCAAGATGATGGCTTCACCGCACGATTCAAGTTTGACTCAACTCCTCCCAGGAATGTTCACTAGCGTCGGACTCCCTCACTTGAAGACTCAGCTGCGACAGTGAATGCCAGAGTCATTGATGACCAAGATGATGCAACTTCACCTCCTCCACCTTCAGCGTGTGTCGACACTGCACCAAGTTCTTCTGCACCACCGGACCTCAACGATGACCCTGCTGCCTCACCTGCACCTCATGGGAACACGTAGGCGCTCTATGTCTTCAAACCTTTTTGGTCCTTACTGACAAAAGGGGGAGAAGCATATGAGTTGATAGTCTTCAAGCGGGTCCATACGGGTGGTTGCTTTACCTTTTGCTACTTTTGCCAAGTGCTTACAACTCTTGCTTTTCGATACATTTGGTTCTTTGAGTTGTAACACTTAAACTCGATGGTCGTCTGCTACTTATTTGCTATTCTGTGATGCGATGATAAATTCCGCATGTGCAATGATAAATTCCGCACTTAGGTCATTTTGCAGACGTCCATTTTTCATTATGCATGTCATTATCTTCGTTACATCATATCATGCATAATGAATTGTCATCATAGGTTGAAGAGGATCTCCACAAGTACAACCTGCCATGTGCATTTGCATTCCAAGAGCAAATTACTTATATGCACATCTTCAGGGGGAGCGTTTGCAACTTATAAAGACAATACCCTATCCTTTACAAGTTCACATATTTTATTCCCCGTTGAAAACTTCAACCAGTTTGTCATCAATCACCAAAAAGGGGGAGATTGTAAGTGCATCTAGTGCCACCCCTAGTTGGTTTTGGAGTATTGACGACAAACCTGGTTGAGGGACTAATGTGTTTGTGAGAATTGCAGGATAACACAGGTAGAAGTCCCTCATTTATTCGGTTTTCCTACCAGAGATGACCCCTAAAAATGTATGAAGACATTGAAGTCAAAGGTGGGATGTGAAGACATTCACATTGAAGACTATGACAAGAGAAGACATCGTGTGAAGACTATGGAGCGCGAAGACTTAGTTGTTTCATCGTTCTTTTTCTTCGTTGAGTCATAGGAACCACCGTACTGTTAAGTGGGGTCCAAGTGAACCAGTCAGAATGACTGAAGTGATGCTTAACCAAAATCCTATGTCTTCGAGCGAAGACTATGAGAGCAAATCTTATCCAGAGTTAGATAAGTCAGCTTTGCTTGTAGCCCAAGTAAAGTTGTCGTGTGTGTTTGAAATCTGACCGTTGGAACACGTGTCAGTTCCTTAGTGACCCGGGGTCATTTCGGACAAATCAGGTCGGGTTGCCTAGTGGCTATAAATAGCCCACCCCCTACAACCATAAACGGTTGGCTGCTCAGAGTTAGTGTACGGCTTTTGTCGTTTGAGAGCAACCTACCTCGAAGCCTTTGAGAGAGAATTCCTTGCGAGGATAAAGCCCTAAACACCCAGAGCCAAAGAGTGTTAGGCATCACTTAAGTCTTCCTGTCTGTGTGATCTGAAGACTTATTACACTTGAGGACTATGAATCCTCTAGCCGGTTAGGCGTCGCGTTCTGAGCATCCAAGAGTCATTGTGGATTGCCGGTGAACGAAGTCTGTGAAGGTTTGGAGGTCTGCCTTGAAGACTTACCAGAGTGATTGGGCGAGGACTGGGTGTCCTTAGCTCAAGGGGAATAAGGTGAAGACAAGGTCTTCTGAGTTGAATCTCAGCCTCCCTAACCAGACGTACAGTTGTCACAGCAACTGGAACTGGTCCAACAAATCATTGTCTTCAACGAATCGCTGGTTCTATCCTTCCCATCTCTTTATTTACAGTTGGTCCTTGTGAAGTCATTGTTTGTTTGCATTATCTTTTGTCTTCACTGAGTGACTGCTTGTTTCGATTGGCTTCATACTATCTTCCTACATGATCCATACTGCCTAGCTGCCATTAGTCGTTGTGCTTTCACTTCATTGAATACTTGACTATGGCTTGCTTAGTGTAGTCTACCTTCCGCTGCATGGTAATAGGTTTATTTCTATCGTTTGTCTTCGAAACTCCCATGTTTTGAAGACTTTGTTAAAAATCACCTATTCACCCCCCCCCCCCTCTAGTCGATCACTAGCACTTTCAATCACATCTATAGAGAATGATGTGATTGACTTGACCCATCCGTTAGCTTAGCACAATGATTGTTTAGTTTACTGCTATTGCTTTCTCCATAACTTATACATGTTCCTACAACTATGAGATTATGCAACTCCTGAATACCGGAGGAACACTTAGTGTGCTATCAAACGTCACAACGTAACTGGGTGACTATAAAGATGCTCTACAGGTGTCTCCGATGGTGTTTGTTGAGTTGGCATAGATCAAGATTAGGATTTGTCACTCCGTGTATCGGAGAGGTATCTCTGGGCCCTCTCGGTAATGCACATCACTATAAGCCTTGCAAGCAATGTAACTAATGAGTTAGTTACGGGATGTAGCATTATGTAACGAGTAAAGAGACTTGTCGGTAACGAGATTGAACTAGGTATTGAGATACCGACGATCGAATCTCGGGCAAGTAACATACCGATGACAAAGGAAACAACGTATGTTGTTATGCGGTTTGACCGATAAAGATCTTTGTAGAATATGTAGAAACCAATATGAGCATCCAGGTTCCGCTATTAGTTATTGACCGGAGACGTGTCTCGGTCATGTCTACATAGTTCTCGAACCCGTAGGGTCCGCACGCTTAACGTTCGGTGACGATCAATATTATGATTTTATGTGTTTTGATGTACCTAAGGTTGTTCGGAGTCCCAGATATGATCATGGACATGATGAGGAGTCTCGAAATGGTCGAGACATAAAGATTGATATATTGGACGGCTATATTCGGACACCGGAAGTGTTCCGGGTGATTTCGGAGAAAACCGGAGTGCCGGAGGGTTACCGGAACCCCCCCCCCCCAGGAAACTAGTGGGCCTAGATGGGCCTTAGTGGAGAGAGAGAGAGGGGCTGCCAGGACAGGCCGCGTGCCCCCTCCCCCTTGAGTCTGAATTGGACTAGGATGGGGGTGGCGCCCCCCCCCTTTCCTTCCTCTCTCCCACTCCTTCCTTCCCCTCCTAGTAGGAATAGGAAAGGAGGAATCCTACTCCTACTAGGAGGAGGATTCCTCCCCTCCTTGGCGCGCCCTAGGGCCGGCCGACCTCCCCCTTGCTCCTTTATATACGGGGGCAGGGGGCACCCTAGAAGACACAACAGACAACTGTCGTAGCCGTGTGCGGTGCCCTCCTCCACCATAATCCACCTCGGTCATATCGTCGTAGTGCTTATGCGAAGCCCTGCACCGGTAACTTCATCATCACCGTCATCACGCCATCGTGCTGACGAAGCTCTCCCTCGACACTCAGCTGGATCGAGAGTTCGTGGGACGTCACCGAGCCGAACATGTGCAGATCGCGGAGGTGTCGTACTTTCGGTACTAGGGTCGGTCGGATCATGAAGACGTACGACTGCATCATCCGCATTGTCATAACGCTTCCGCTTACGTTCTACGAGGGTACGTGGACTACACTCTCCCCTCTCAGTGCTATGAATCACCATGATAGATCTTGCGTGTGCGTAGGAATTTTTTTGAAATTACTGCGTTCCCCAACACTTCTTGCCACATTCCGTAACATTTCGATAGCCTTTTCCGCAGTTCTTTTGTGGCCTTTAGTTTTAGCGAATCGCTTGGCAAATAATTTTATAAATACCCCCTACTAGGGTAAGGCGGAAGTTTGTAACCATCCTATCTAGTAATTGTAACAAAAATATGAAAACCTTATACCAACCGTGCAAGCTACGGATTTAGTTTGGCTCCAACAATTAAGCATGTCGGCTAACACGTGGATCTGTGTATTATACCAGTGTCAGTTCATTAAAAGCGGATATTACAAGAGGAGGCAACATATAAAATTATGTCGAAAAACCTAACGAGTGTAGACGTTGTAATGTTTGGCTCTAGAGGTGACATATATGCTTGAAGTGTTTGGTGTCCATAGAATGTGATTCGAGGGTATCCCTTTGCATGTTGTGCACTTTAGGTATACGTTTGAACCAACTTTCTCCAGGAATAATATGGACAACTAGGTATCTTTCTATCAAGTAGCACAGAATTTTGGTTATTGTCGTGTTGTCCTTTACAAAGGCTTTCACTGTTTCAATAGATGTTGCCTCGTAAACGGGTATACATGTCAAGTCACCTTTTCTTACAATAGCGACGAGGTTGGAGAAATAACTCGTGCGCCTTATGTGGGTGTGTTAGGTAACATAATAATAACAGAAAAAGACATTAGAACTCATATGTTACATGCCTTGGAAAGGGAAAAAACATGTGCTTTCACACTTCTTAATTTCATTTTTTTGTTTTGCAAGGTTGTGTTACTCATTCTATAGTCTATAGTTGCCTCAAAAGGAGATAGCCACATGAATGTTGCCTCAAAGGGCTCCAAAGTCAAGATTACCCAGAAAGTGCACAAGCTTAGATTGTATATTAGAGGTAGTACCACATTTAGTTTTTTTATTAATTTTTTCTTGACCTGCCAAAAGGTTGTGTAAAATGAGAAAATCTTCTCATACACAACTCCCACCGTCATACATTTTGCGCCAAAAAGCATGTTGTTTCTTGAAACACCAACGATGGACACGACAAAGAATCATACAGATAAACCATCTACTATAAAACTAAAAATATGCGCCATCGTAGAAAGGAAAATAAAAGGGACAAGACACTATGTTATATCTTGGTACTCAATTAAGCATATTAGTTGATAAATATATACGCATGTTATATTAGGCGACAAACAAAGTTACATAAGATATACTCCCCTAACAAAAAATATGACGTTTTTGCAGTTCAAATTGAACTACAAAAACGCCATATACTTTGATATAGAGGTAAAAACTGCTTGTGTGTGTGGGTGGGGGGGGAGGGGGGGGGGGTTTACAATGGACTCCTCCATTCCCGTTAATGAAACTTAATATGTACATTGCATCAAAGCACACATGTTTCTCCCTAGCAGAGTGCTAAAAAACACCAAAAAAGAACATTGAACAACCATGAACCACACGTGCAGCACGTTGAGTCGTTTTACCACAAAACCTATCCAATCATTTGATCTTCGACGTATTCAAGCCTATCCACACGCGCGATCGTAGACCTCCTTGCCGCATTCCGCAACCGCCTTTCCACGGTACTTTTTGTGGCCTTTGGTTTCAGCGAATAGCTTGACAAATAATTTTATAAATACCCCCCTACTAGAGTAAGGGGGAAGTTTGTAACCATCCTCCCTTGTATTACTACCTGTGATGACTTTTATTAGTCCATAAATCTGCCCTCCTTCAGGCCTTCAATTTTGCCGTCTCAGCAAAACGACATGATATTATGGGACGAAGCGAGTATTATAATATAAAAACCCCTAAAAAGGAAATATAATGTACAAAAGAAAAAAAAGTTAATTGTCACAGATTTCGTGACTTTGAAATGATACCAACAAAATCAATCTTTATCCGAATAAATCTTCTTTTCGAAGCTTATCCGCCTCCTAGAAAAAGAATCCTCAGATTGTGTCCGAAAGCCCCCGACCCGAAGCCGTAGAAATTGGCGGCCGGACGGCCAAAATCATCATCACCCATTAAAAAAAATCTCAACGGTGGCATCCATCAGCTCCGCGGACAGCAGAAGCCGACGCGCACAGGCAGCAGCGCCAGACCACGCGAGCGCAGCCAAAGGAAGGAAAATGGCCACGGCCCTCTCCCTCGGCGGTGCCGGCGCCGGCGCCGCCGGCCACCTCCTCCGCAGGCGCCCCGCCTCCGTGGCCAGGTGCTGCGCCGCGCCCCGCCGCAGCTCCCCCTCGCGCCGCCGGGCCCCGACGCGGCGCCTGGCCGCCTCGCGCGCGGACGACTCCTCGCCGGCGCCCTTCGAGATGACGGTGGAGGGCGCGCTCAAGCTGCTCGGCGTCGCCGAGGGCGCCTCCTTCGACGAGATCCTCCGCGCCAAGAAGGCCGTCGTCGCCTCCTGCAAGGACGACCCGGACGCCGTCGCCCAGGTCCCTCCCCCTCCCCTCCCTCCCCCCAAACTTCTCCTCCACTCCACACCGTCCCCTCTCAACGCTCGCTTGCTGTTCAAGTGAATCCATCTTTGAAAGCATGCTTCGATTGTCCCCACAAGCTTGCTAATTTAGGACGACAAAGCCGCCTCAATCATCAAATTGGTAATGCAAGAATAGCTTTGTATATTATCTTTCAATATTTTGAAGCAAAATCAGGTTATAATCTAGTACTTCCGTACACAGCGAAGAAAAGCGGAGACCTGATCATCACTAATTTGGGCAGATTATTGGCGCACAGTTGTTCCCATGTGATGAATCGAGGCTGCTAAAATATGCTGCTTTTGGCATTAAGTGCGTTAGCTTATAGTGGTAGCACTATTTGTATATCCATGGATGGGCCATGGTGGAGGCGATCATATATGCATATCATATCAATATATCATGTGCTGTCAACTTTGGACCAGTGACTTGGCTTGGCCCGTAGGAAGGGAAGGAGTGTAAATTTCTGTTTCTTCATTTCGACAAGTTACCACTGCCCGGTTTTTCTAAGCAATTTCGTGTGGATTTTTGTCCTTTGTAATAATAACCTTTCTTGTTCCAGCGAACTAGCTGTAATTTGTTCTTGTTTGCTTGTGCAACTTGTCTTCCTGATAAGTACTCTTGCTTGCGCCCATGCCCAATCTTTCAACTGTCTGTTTCAAGACTGAACTGGGGCTCTTAAAAGAAACAACAGGATCCTAAGTTGCTGGCAGCATCAATCATTGATGTTTTAACATATTTTGTTGCACCCGGTATCAAAGGCGTCCCGGATGCGTTGTTTGACTCCGTTTCATGTTTCATTTCAGGTCGAGGTTGCCTATGACATGCTGCTAATGCAGAGCTTATCGCGCCGGAGGGCTGGCAAGGTTGTCGATAGCAGCGTCCGCTACGCCGATGTGAAACCTGTCAAGACTGCAGGAACAGCACCGCAATGGATGCAGTCAGCCATGAAGAACGTGCCTCTCACATTGGAGGCCCCAGCTTCGAGCAGCTTGGGCATCCAGTCGTCCATTTATGGTGCGCTGATGGTTTTCACATATGCTAGTGGAACCTCTACGTCTTTACCATCAGCGTACACTAGCCCTGATGTGCCTGGATTTATCCTAGCAACAGGATTCGGTGCTTCATTGTATTTTCTGTCCAAGAAAAACATGAACTTAGGTAAATTCTTCCACCAGTTTGTTATCGCTATTTTTTATAATATATCTACTCTGATGCTCTACATTTGGTACGGTTCGAACATGTTCTTAGTTTCTGTTCAACACTCTGTCTCTGGCTTCTGCATAAAAAACATGGAAACACTACTACAAACTACTCCTCTGTAAACTAATATAAGACTTTCTAGATCACTACTTTAGAGGTGAACTAATATAAGACTTTTTAGACCACTACTTTAGTGATCTAGAAAGTCTCTAAAAAGTCTTATATTAGTTTACAGAGGTAGTAGTTTTGAAGTTACAATACAACCTATATCACCAGTGGTGTTATCAGTTGCACAACCAACAAGATAAGGCTAGTTCTGCTCACCTGGGCGCATTAATTATTTAATTAAAGCATCTAGTGTTGTTATATCTGTAGCCTTAACTGTTATCTTGCCTTTAGAAGCAGTATTGTCATGGTAGTTTTCTTAGTAGCTGATTTTCTTCCTTATATATTTGCTCAGTTTACTTTCAGTAAAAGAACAACATTAGAAGCATGGAATGAAAATGCAATCCAAAAAAAGGACAGAACAAAGAAAATAAGAGGCACTTGTATGCTAAGAAAGGCCCCTGCTCCAGTGCCAATTAATCCGTGTTGGCTGTAAGGATGAGTAGCAGAGATTGCTTGCATTGCATGAACTCATGCTGGCTACAGGGGTGGTTGGTATTGTTGTTATAGACTCATAGTTCGATGCTTTTACGTCTCTTGCACATCAGCTTTTTAGACTAGGTCAGCAGTTTCCCAAGATTGCATTGTTGTTGTGTAGTGCGCGCCTTGGCATTGTATTGCATGCTTTTTTAGACTAGGTCAGCAGTTTCCCAAAATTTCATTGTTGTCGTATAGTGCGCGCCTTGGCATTGTATTGCATAATTAAACCTGGTTCAAAGAGATCAATACCGTGCAGTGCTGAAAGTCTGTGTGAACTTCAAACGGATACATTGTGAAGCAAATTCAGTTATTCGGCTATTGTAGCAACAAACAAATTGTGTCCCTGTGCAAACTTTTTGAGTAAAAACATAACATGTCAAAACATGCCATGCAGCAATTTTACTCTTGGATGTCCTGTCTACAAAGTTGCTAGTGAATAAAACATGTATGGATCTGGCTGGCTGGCATAAGTCCACAAACCTCCAACCGGCTTTTGTTTTTGTATTGCATATGGATTATATTTTGTAGTCTTTAGGTGAAAATTAAACTTGGTTCAAAGAGACAAATACTCAGCGGTGCTGAAAGTTCTACATTGTCAATCAAATTTAGCTATCGTAGCAACAAAAAAAATTTATTCTGTACACGCTTCTTGAGTGAGAGTAGTACTAGGATGGGTGACCTCCTGGGAAGTCCTCGTGAAAGGGTTTCATATCTAAGGGTTGTGATAGGCTTGGCGAGCCAACGTAAAAACTAGCCAGTCTTTGGGGTATGAAACCCATTTGGGCGAGAGTAGTACTAGGATGGGCGACCTCCTGGGAAGTCCTCGTGAAAGGGTTTCATATCTAGCCTACTCCAACTTGTTTGGGATAAAAGGCTTCATAAGTAAGTAAGTAAGTAAGTACACGCTTCTTGAGTGAGAAGATAACATGTCAAAACAGCGATTTGTTGCTTCAGAGTAGATCTGTAGGTAAGAACGTTAGAGATCCACAATCCTGTATGATTGTAGGTTATATTCTCTCATAGTCTCGTGTGATTACGGGATTGTTGTCATAGTTCGATGCGTGTATGTCTCATGCAACATCACCTTTTTAGTTTAGGTCAGCGGTTTCCCAAGATTACATTGTTGTCGTGTAGTGCGTTCCTTCACATTGCATTGCATGTGGACTAGCTTTAGGATTTAGGTGAAAAGAAAAAAACTTGGTTCGAAGAGATAGATGTTGTCTAGTGCTGAAAGTTTTGTGTGAACTTCAGAGAAATACACTGCAAGCAACTTCAGTTATTCAGCTGTTGTAGCAACAAACGAACTGTGTCCTGTACACACTTTTTGAGTGAAAACATAACATGTCAAAACAGTGATTTGTTACTTGAGAGTACATCTGAAGATAAGAAAGCCCAGGGATCCACAATCATACACGGTTGTAGGGTTATAATCTCTAGTATGATTTTGACAAGGGGTTCTTAGATATCTACTGTCATTGGCTTGTACGCCAATCATACATGGAGCTATTTATCTCTTTACTACCTTAGGTCTTGGATATGCTGTCTTTAAACACGTATGGATCTATCTGGCTGACACAAGTCCACAAACCTCCAACCTGCTTTTGTGTTTGTTATGGCACTGCTTAATTGTGGGAGGAAACCTTGCCCAATGTCCTGTACCTTGATTACTGCTACTCTTGTGCCAACCTTCCTGCTTCGATTTGGAACGAAATGAATGCCTCTGTGGTCCTTGTTCATGCAGGTAAGGCCGCATTGATCACCGTCGGGGGGCTGGCAGTCGGTGCGACGGTCGGGTCCGGCGTGGAGAGCTGGCTGCAGGTTGACATTGTGCCCTTCCTGGGCATCCACTCCCCCGCGGTCGTCGTCACCGAATTCATTCTCTTCTCGCAATTGTTGGTGTCGCTGTTCGTTAGGTAGGGTCTGTGGGCAAGCTAAGCTGTCAGCTGGCCTTGTAACTGACTGAAAAATGGTGCATCTTTTCCCCAGAAGATGCAAAAAGCAGCTGTGTATAGCAAAAACAGTACTACAGCGGGGATCTAAGTCCCTTGTGCTTCAATCATCACTTGTATCTAGCCTTTTTCTCCATTGTCCAACCCGATTTCATTTGTCGGTTTCTTCGCCCTTGTTTGGAAATTGTGGTGTGGACTGTGAAGTTTGTTTTCGATAAAGGACACTTTATTATTACTTAAAAGGTTTAAGCATTACACCTGGCATCTGCATAGCTGAGATGCACACGGCCAAAATCAAGTCCAAGTTTCAAAAAAATCGAATAAGGCGGGATACAAGCAATCATGTGAAGACTGTATAACGCCCAAGACTCTGAAGTTTGTACTTACTCACAAACCACATCATGAATCCTAGGCTGAAAACTCGGCCTTGCACTGAGCTTTGCATGCAGCTGAAGGTTTTCAGTATGTGGATCAGTAAGATTCAGGCCTTCTTTGGTTCATAGGATAGGAATTTCATAGAAATAGGAAAATCATAGAAAGTGGGATGACATGCATGTCAATTCCTATAAAGAAAGAGATATCATTTGGTGCATAGGATAGGATTTTTTCCATTGAGTCTAGGCTAATGTTTTTTTCCTCCAAAACGTGAAGGATTGATTCCTATCCTACATAGGAATAGGAATCCATTCCTACAAACCAAAGGGCTTCAAAAAAAAATTTTCCTTTGCAAATCCTATCCTATAGAATTCCTACAAAAATCCTACAAACCAAAGAAGGCCTCAAAGGAAGAACAACTTGCGAAGATTTCGATCGTCGAATTTCGGGCGAAGTCGGATGGCACCCAAGTTTTGTTTCTCAATTTTCAACCTGTGAAATTTATGCAGAACTTGCTCGATTGCGTTGTTTTTATCTGTGAAATGACAAGCTGCTTGTCAGCTACTCCCTCCGCCCCATAATATAAGAGTGTTTTGTGTAAAACGCTCACAAAAACGCTCTTATATTATGGGACGGAGGGACTAATTTATTCTACCGCCACTCCAGTAAAATTCAAAGCCCCATGAGAGAGACAATTGGGCCGTTTGATGCCCAGGCTATGGGTGTGATCCAAGCTAAACTTAATTCTGTTGGACGACTGTCCCAACTGGCAATCTGATCAAGTTCAGAGCACCGCACCACACGTGCTCCCCCAGGGCCAGAATCCGCGTTGATATCCTTCTCATGTGGTCATGTCGGCACCAAACCATTGGCCTACCTTGCTCACCCAGATACAGAGAGTCCAAGTTCATTCCATTTCATAATGAATCTGCTGCAAATAATTGGAGGCACCCCTTGTCTTGACCCAACAGAGTCAGTCAAGCCAGGCACCCGGTTTTCGACGGCGAAAACAAGAGATGGAAGAAGACGGACTATTGCGAAAAGAGACGGCGATGTTCCGGACAAATTTACAGCCACCTTGTTCTCCTCTCTCATTGGAGAGGAGAAAAGGGATAGGTAAAAGAACAAAGGGGAGGAGGCGGAGGGGGCGAAAAGCATCGCTAATGGTGGTGATCTAACATTATACCTTGCTATCAGTACGCTAATTTAATTACCCGGGTGGAGCCTGAGCAGTTTCACAGCAGCAGGAAGCACTCTCTCTGCAGATGCTCTCGTCATAGAGTTTCTCTTCTCGGCGCGGCGGCTTCTTCCCCTTCTTCAGTAGGTGCTGCTCACCATGGTGGGGGCCGAGAAAGGCGCGAGGGAGTTGGCGGGGACGCTCACGCCGCCCCCTCGCACCGACACCGGCGGGCTCTTGCTCCACCCCGCCCTGCTCACCGCGCTCGCGTCCAGGAACACCACGACCACCGTTATGTCGTCATGGAAATGCCGCCGCACCCCACGCTCGATCTTCTTCAGGTCCGAGTATCTCATCTCCCTCTTCTTGGCCGCCTCTTGCATCGCGGCTTTCACTAGCTTTCGAGCGATCCCCTGGTGAAAAAGAAAAAGCATAATTTTCAGGAATGGGCGAAAATGATCTCATGCCAGAAGTAGGCTTGATTTTGACAATACAGCAGCCTAGGGATGACATGCAACTTGAGGGTTTTTTAACGGTATGTTGCTTGAAATACTATTTAGAGCTTAGACTAGGAAAACAACTTTAAGTGGAGAAGTGGTAAATACTCCCTGCCAATTGAAAGCACAAGCATCCACAAGTGCATAACTTAGATTATACTTGCTTGAAATAGCGCCTAGAGTTTAAAATAGCAAAACAACTTTGAGTAGAGAAGGGGTAACATACTCTCTACTAGTAAGTGATTGAAAACCCAAGCATCCAGATAAAGTGCAGAACTTAGGCTACACTTGCTTGAACTTATAGTAGTTTAAAATAGCAAAACAACTTTTAGTCCCACCCATACAAACAAATAAAGGCATTAAGAATATGCGTATATTTCCTACATGCTGGTCATATATTTAATGAATTGGACAGGTAGTGAGCCTCGAAAGGAATTTTGGATTTGAATCATGGAAACTTTTTCTATAGGGATGAAATCCATAGAGATCGGAGAGTGGGAGAAGAACGCATACATTACGAGGGTTACTTTGGACAAGGTCAACTGCTTCCTGATTGCTGAGGTGCTCCCATAGCCCGTCAGAAGCAAATATAACAAACTGATCACTCGGTTGTATTTGGTGAACAGCAATCGCAGGTTCAGAACTAAGAATTGGCTTCTTGAAGGTTTCCCGGAGCCGAAACTTGCTATGTAGAGGTGATCTGTTATACTCTGGTCTTTTCAGATATACATCTCCGATAGATCTTGAGATCTGCAGAATATTACCTCACCTCATAAGTTACAATTGAAGAAAAACAGTAGTAGAGCACCCCAACTGTATGTATACCAGTATATATAATCCAGAAGAGAAAATTTACAGGAGCCTATAGACTGCTGTGTACACAAAGTAATAATATGTCATGACTAAAATCCCGACTTGCAATAACTGATGGTGTTGATTAGCTCAAAAGTTAAGCGTGAAAATGACGATGACCATGGGTGACTGTAGAATGAATCACTTCCTCCTGCCTCTTGCTGGCACGCTTCTGTTATACAGAAAGCATGAACATCAATCTAGCATAGTCATATGGGACAACAAGAGGCCCCAGTCATAAAGACGGCAATTATACAGCACCAAATCTTACCACACATTTATTTTTAGATATAGGAAAAGCATGTTATATTATGATGATGCAACCATATTTAGTGCAGGCACTTTGGCTCTGAGAACGATTGACTTACCTAATACCTAACTTGAAACAAATAGCGCAGATGCACAAGTAATTATCCATACTCCGGAACGGAAAAAATAAGTGGAATTGTGATGAGATGGACAGATGATGTAACTGCCGCGAAGACTTCTAACAACAAATTAATAATTATCTAGGCAGGTCTAAATCTGAGAGTGATCTTATGCGCCTCACGGTACAGAATTTCGGTTACCTGGATGAGGCCCTTCACACGCCAAACGTTGTGTTTCAGAACCACGATTTGTGGATCATGAGGGTGTGATGACTGTAGCTCCTGCCTAACTTCCTCATAGCACGCGTTGTGCTCTGCCGATAACTGCATGGCCACAACCTGACCGGTCGCCTTGACAAGCCTTCCGAGAACCGCACGCGAGTCACCGGCGTTTGCGATGTAGAGAGTTCCGGAGCAAATCACGCCGACCAGGCAGCAAGAGCCCACTGCTGCGATCTGAGGCTTCATAGACCATTCCTTGCTGACTACGGAAAGGAAGCCGTCCTCGGTTGCTTGGAAGGCTTTCCGGATCACATCGGCCGACATGCACTTGTGCTCGGTTGCAAATCCTGGAAAAGGAGATTGTTTATCATGCACTGACACTAACAAGGCTAACAATGAGTAAGAAACAGCCCCCAGAAACAGAAAACAATTAAGTAGTGGAGTATAACAGAACAATGTCACCATCAACAGAAGACATAAGCAGCTAGAAGAGATGAATTTATTCTTTGTGAGATAGTATAATACTAGCTCACTGCCGGTGACCACGCCATGTGTGATGCAAGCTTAGAAACAAGTCTACTGAACCTGCAATATTTTCTTCTGATGATGATGATGATGTTACAGCAATGAGTGCCAAAGCTATGACAGACAGCCCTTCCTTTTTTTTATGAGAAAAATCAGCATGATTATTATCACAATCATGCTCGCAAGAATTGCAAAAGCATGAACATCATAAGTTGGCATTTGATGATTTCATCATCAGTGCGTGGCGCCTCCCAAACTTAAAAAGAGATTAGCAGATGGGGATTTTGGGATGGGGCATTGGGGCTTACTTCTGAGATGGTGGAACATGTTGTCATTGATGAAGCGGGAGGTCTCCGGGCCGCCATGGCCGTCATAGACGCCGACGAAGGTGCCCTGCGGGCCGGGGTCGGCCATGGAGAGCGAGCCGGACTCCACCTGGCTCTGGTCCTCCAGCAGGTTGTTGGCCTGCACCACCGCCATGGAGAAGTCGCCGGTGGCCGCCTGGCCGGCGTCCTTGTACCACAGCAGCCCGTCCTGGCGGCCGGCGGCGTCCGAGCCCTTCTTGCCCCGCCGCCCGGCCCGGGACCGCGCGCCCCAGCACGACCTGAAGTAGTCCATCACCGCCGCCATCACGCCCTCTCCCCGCAGCTCCTCGCCGGCATCCCCGGCCTCCGTGTCCCCGCCGCCTGCAACCAAACAGAATCATCAGTACCGCGGGTCAAGATCAAAAATTCCCCTCTCAGCAACCGGATCGCGGCCAAGGATCAATCAATCAACCAAGAAGCCGCGTCAATCCCCGCCACCCAGAATCGCCCGGCGCAGAGCGCCGAATCAGATCGAGAGAAAGAAAGACACGAGGCCCCTCACCTTTTCCCCCCTCTCTCCGTCCAAGCCCAAGAACTCCCCGCCGGGTTCGTGCTGGGATTCTTGGAATCTACTCAGATCTGGCGCGGGCGGGCACGAGCTCGGGCGCACGAACAGCGAGGGTTGGGTGGACTGGACGGACCGGCGGCCGCGCTCCAGGATCAAAGAGAAGAGAATCAAGCAAGCAAGCAAGCAAGGAGCTTGACAGAAAGGAAAAAATCCCCTCCCCGGCCGCCACGCCGCAGGCCTGCTGCTTTGCTTTTCTCCCGGTGATTGAGCACTCGCTGGAAGTGGAAGGAACAGCTCAGAGGCAGAGTGGTCTCTCCTCCTCTCTTGTGAGTTGTGAAGCCACACCCAAGCCAACCCCAGCCTACTGCTACTAGCACTAGTACCAAGACCCAGGGGAGCGAGCGGGGGCAGGAAACCGAGGGGGCAGAGAAGCCATTAAAAGAAGAGCAAGAGGGGGGAGAGGAGGCCAGGGCCAGCAAGGCAGAGATGGGCTCCTACCAATCCTGATTCTTGTCACTGGTTTGTGGTGCTGTGGACTGCTGCAGGTGCAGGGCTATGTGTGCTCCCTCGACCCCGCTCGACTCAGTTCAGTTCACTTCCCCTTCTTCCTCCCTCCCACCTCATCTCACCTCGCCTCACCTGCCATGGGTGAAAACTGAAAACTGGAAAGAAAGAGAGCATCTTTTTATAGCAGGGGCGGTCGTCTCTGTTTGCAGAAAACGATGGCCATATAATTTATTACTAATCCTCATCACACCAGTAATTATTTTGCATTGAATTGGCACCACTGTTTTGGAATGCCCCGTTCCCACTGCTGTTTCTTGATGGTGGTTTGCTGCTACTCCAATCTTCTCCTCATTGAATTGATAAGCTTTTGCTTTCCTAATACTCGCTTCGGCCCATTGTATTAAAGAAAAGTCTTACATTATGGGATTGCCGAAGTATTCTAGTACTACTACCATCTCCTTTTCGGTTTATAGGCCTCAATTCAAAAATCTCACCAACCAAGATAGATAACGAGTGGTGGAATATTTTTTTTAGTTTGCAAAAGAACGCAATCAATGTGCCCGTTTTCTTCACAAAATTGTGTTTTCAATGTGTTGGTTACAATGCATGCATGAATAAAATAAATGCATTGGTCAATTTTTCTCGCATGCAATGATTTAATGCACCTTGAAATTCGAGCCTGTGATGGGGAACAATTAAATCGAGATTTATTAAATGAAAAATATAAAATTTTGAGATAGGATATATAAACGGGAAAGGAGGGAGCCACAATGTTCATACACATGAGAGGGAATGAGACAGAGAGGATCTTGGACATCAGTTTAAAAAAAAAGAAAAAGGAAAAGGGGATGGATGCATGTTTCCATGGGGAGAAGGTCAAAGGAGTGCATATCATCAAATCTAGCCTGGAAAAAGGCTCCCCTCACTCACATGCATGCACCCATTAAAAAAGGTCAAACCAACACTTTTTTCTCCTCCTCCTCCTCCTCCTTCTTGTTCTTATTTCTTCATCACTATTATGGATGGACTATTTTGTCACAGTTGAACTGCCATTTGATGGAAAATTTATGACCAAGCCTTGGTTAATTAGCAACCAGGGGGCACCAGGCTGCAGGTTTGCAGAGGACACAGCTGGCCTTGGCCATGGAGCTGTGGGGCCGATGGCTGGATGGGTCGCACCAGGTTGTGCGGTCCTTGTTTCCTTCACTCGTTTTTTGGTGCCATGCATTTCCCAGCTGCCTGCAGGAAAATATGGTCAGAATCATTTCAAGTGAATCGTCTATTTGCAAATAAATATCATCTATTTGTAAGTCGCTTGAAAATTAGCGGAGCGCTCTACGGTCACGCGCTGACTGCGTGATTACTTATTCCATTCGGTTTTCCTTTCTTTCCCTTTAGGGAATTTGCCGAGACCCGGCCTCGGCCTACTTAAACGGTTGCCGCTTGTTAGAGACACGTACTGCCTCATGTCCTTTTTACTTCGCATGTTAAATTTATGCGACGTCAAAGTCTTTGAAGTTTGACCATGTTTATACAAGAAATTATGGGCATTCATAATACAAAATCAATACAATTAGATCCATCATAGAATATATTTTCATATTTGTATTTATTTGGAATAATGAATTTTGATAATTTTTAATATAAACTTGGTCAAAGTTTACGTGTTCTGTTGATCATAAACTACTTGATCGGACGCCACTTGTTTGAGACACACATTTTTTCCCCTTCAAAATAGTTGTTTCTGCCATCGTTGTGACACGTGTTTTTGCCATCACAACCTACTTAATTGATCCTTGTTTCCTTCATTCGTTTTTTGGTGCCATGTGTTTCCCAGCCGCGGGAAAGGATGGTGAGAATCATTTCCAAATGGATCGTCTATTTGTAAGTCGCTGAAAATTAGCTGAGCGCTCTACGGTCACGCCAACTGCGTGATTACTTATTCCATCCAGTTTTCTTTTCTTTCTTTTTAGGAAACTAGAAGAATGCCCGTGCGTTGTAACGAGATATATTAAATCTTCTAGTATGTAGGCTTGTGATTTACCTATCTATAATAATGCGATTGTGTAAATAAATGATTATCAAATTATGTCCATGAATTATCTTATATTTTGATCCGATGTTTGGTAAATAATTAAAGTGGACCTGGTTCAGAAGGTAAGTAAATTAAGTTGATCTATTATCATACAAGGAAGGTTGGATGAAGGGGTGGTGAGAAAAAAGATGAAATGAGAACCTTACGTTCTTTTTAAGTAGTAGAGATTTGCCGGGGTTTGAGAGCCGACCCCAATCTACTTAAAGGGTTGCCGTTTGTTGAGACACATACTTTTTTCTCTCTCTATAACATGGTTGTTCCTGCCGCTGTCGTGACATGTGTTTTTGCCGATCACAAACTACTATCGGCTGTCATTTGTTCGAGACACGTATTTTTCATCAAAATGGTCTTTTCTCTCGTTGTTCTGACACATGATTTTGCCGATCACAACCTACTTGATTTGTCGCTGCTTGTTTAAAGCACATATTTTTTCTTTCCTCAAAATAGGTGTTTCTGTCATCACCATTGCACGTATTGTCGCGATTCTAACCTACTTCATCGGTTGTCGCTTGTTTGAGGCACGTATTTTTCTTCTTAATAATGGTTGTTTCTATCGCCACCGTGACACGTATTTTTGCCGATCACAAACTACTTGATCGCCCGCCACTTGTTCAAGACATGTATTTTTTTTCTTCAAAATTGTCGTTGTGACACGTGTTTTTACCGATCACAACCTACTTGATCAGTCATCGCTTGTTTAAGGCACACATTTTTCCTTTTCTCAAAATGGTCGTTTCTATCATTGCCATGACATGCATTGTCGCGATCCTAATCTACTTGATCGGTCACCGTTTGTTCAAGGCACACATTTTTTCTTTCCTCAAAATGGCCGTTTCTGTCATCGCCGTGATGCGTATTGTCACGATCCCAACCTACTTGATCGGTTATCATTTGTTTGAGACACGTATTTTTTTATTTAGAATGGGCGTTTCTATCGCCACCGTCACACGTATTTTTGTCGATCACAAACTACTTGATCGGCCGCCACTTGTTTGAGACACGTATTCTTTTTCTTCAAAATTCGTTTCTATTGTTGTGACATGTATTTTTTGTCGATCACAACCTACTTGATCGGTCACCGCTTGTCTAAGACACACATTTTTTCTTTCCTCAAAATGGTTGTTTCTGCATCGCCGTGACACGTATTGTCGTGATCCCAACCTAGTTGATCGGTCACCGCTTGTTTAAAGCACACATTTTTCCTTTTCCGAAAATGGTCATTTCTGTCATCGCCATGACACGTATTGTCCCGATCCCAACCTACTTGATAGATTGCCATTTGTTCGAGACACATATTCTTTCTTTAGAATAGCCGTTTCTATCGCCACCGTGACACGTATTTTTGCCTATCACCAGGCCCGTCGATGAGGGGGAGCGAGATGAGCGATCGCACAGGGCCCCTAAAATCCTGGGGCCCCCATCGAGAGAAAATCAGGAAAGATCGTTTTCTTAGATGCCCGCTGAAAAATTGCTAAAAAGACCAGGAATTCACGAAATCACTAATTAAGGAGTACTCGTTGCAAAGAACACTTACTTTCCCAGTTCGCGACGAGTGACGCACATGCAGCGTGCCACTTGTCGCAACCTGGGAGTTTTCCCTTTTTTCGTAGATCCGTTTATTCAAAACGTTTTATCTCTTAAACCGTGCGTCTAAATCTCGAACCGTTTTCACCATTGAATTTCTCGCGTCGAGATCTTCAAAACTAGATCCCATGTTGATAGATTTTGATGAACTTTTTTTTTCACGAAAAAACTGGGCGAAAAAACCGAACCGGGAGCACGGTTTTTTTCCCTTTCCGAAAGAGGCACGCCTGTGCCTCTCGCGAAATCACAACCGTGCCTCTCGTGGAAACAAAACCGTGACTCTCATGGAAGGAAAAAAATAGAGAACGCATTTTTTTTCGTTTTCGAGAGGCACGACCGTGACTCTCGCGAAAGCACAACCGTGCCTCTCGCGAAAACAAAACCGTGACTCTCGTAAAAGGAAAAAAACAGAAAATGCGTATTTTTTTCCTTTTCAGAGAGGCACGGCCGTGACTTTCGTGCAAGCACAACCATGCTTCTCGCGGAAGCAAAACCGCAACTCTCACAAAAGAAAAAAACACAGAAAACACGTTTTGTTTTTCCCTTTCCGAGAGGCACGACCGTGACTCTCACAAAAGCACAATCGTGCCTCTCGCGGAAGAAAAACCGTGACTCTCGCAAAAGAAAAAAAAGCAGAAAACACATTTTTTTTTCCGAAAGGCACAGCCGTGACTCTCGATAAAGCACACAACCGTGCCTCTCGCGGGAGAAAAACCGTGACTTTTGCGAAAGGAAAAAAAAAAGAAAACGCGTTTTTTCGCGCAAAATTTTTTTTGATCGAAAAGCTAAGAAAGACCGGGGGAAAACCAAAACGTCGAAAAAACCTGAGAAAAAACCGTTTAAAAAGCCGAAAACGCGTGTGCAAAAATAAAAAAATAAAATCCGAAGGAAGCGTCCAGAGCGCGACACGTGGCGAATGGCTGAGAGCGCGCCAAGTGGCGCTGATCGTTGCGAGGCTCCCAAGGAGCGCTCGTTAACTAGTTGCTCCCAGGAATCCAACCGTCATACGTGTACGTGAGCTGTTTACTGGGCTGCGATATGATAGAAGGTCAGAGGCCCAAAAAAAATACTATCACAGAAGTTTGGAGGCCCAATGGCACGATCGGAACAGGCGGTGAACTGGCGTCTGGGTCTCGCGACCGGCGATCGGCGAAGCACCAAACCCTTGCCCTGGGCGAGGCCCTAGTAGTCATGCCGGCGCCGGCAGTTGCCTCCGATCCGATCCCACTGTTGATGGTCTTCCTGCCGGCTGCCGTGAAGATGTAACAATCACATAACGCGGCTCCGTCGGTTCGTTGCTTCAATCAGGACTGAGGAACACATCTACATCAGAACAACCCAACATGCGATATGGGGACCACCGGTGGATGGCTGGCTCAAAGCAAACGTGGATGGTGCTACCTCTCGGTCGGGACAAGACGGAGGTGCGGGTGTCGTTCTCCGAGATGAAACGGGTGCGTTAGGGGGGCGGTTTCTGTCTTCCTCCCAGGGATTGCGCAGGCAGAGACCACAGAGTTGTTGGCATGCAGAAGGGCGGTGCAACTGGCGCTACAACTAGATATTCCAAAACTGCATGTGGAGACCGATTGCCTTGGGGTTGCTAGGATGCTGAATGAGAAGGAAAAGAACTTGTCGGCGGTTGGCATTGTCGTTGAAGAGATCAAGACAATGACGAGGAACTTGGGTGATTTCAAGGCTACATGGGTCCGGAGGAGCGCTAATAAAGCGGCCCATGAGTTAGCTCGCTTTGGTTTATATAATGGTGTCTCGGTTTCGTGGGATTTAGCTCTCTCAGATTGTATTCTAAGTATTGTTTCAGATGAACTACCGAATATTCTCTAAATAAAGTGGGGAAGTAACTTAAAAAAAAGAACTGGTTTTTATCTCCAAGAGCAAGGTTCTTTTTTAAATTTATTTTCTTTGTATTTGAATGATCTAATCATCTAGCGATCGTTATTATTTGAAACTAATTAGATTCTGTTTGATCAAATGATCGATGATCACTAGTAATTTCTTAGGTTTTGTTTACTAGCTAGAGGGGTGCTCCTTTTTGGTAGAACATAAGGTTTGTTTATTGCTTTGCTATCGTTTACCTTTTTAGCATTAGTATTAATATTTGATATATGCCTCAATAAGGTACAAATAAAACGGACATGCAAATATATAATAAAATGGGAGTATGCTTTACGCATATTGATTTTTCTCTTATGTGAATTATTTGAAATTTTGGGCCACATTTTGTTTTTCGCCCGGGGCCCCGAATTCCTGGAGACGGCCCTGCCTATCACAAACTACTTGATCGACGGCCACTTGTTTGAGACATGTATTCTTTTCCTTCAAAATTCTCGTTTGCATCATCGTTCTGACACGTGTTTTTGCCGATCACAACATACTTGATCGGTCATCGCTTGTCTAAGGCACACATTTTTCATTTCCTTAAAATGGTCGTTTCTGTCATCGCCATGACACGTATTGTCGCGATTCGAACCTCCTTGATCGGTCACCGCTTGTTCAAGGCACACATTTTTCCTTTTCTCAAAATGTCCTTTCTGTCATTGCCATGACACGTATTGTCGCGATCCCAACCTACTTGACGGTTGTCATTTGTTTGAGACACATATTTTTTCTTTAAAATGGCCGTTTGTACCGCCATGATGACACGTATTTTTGCCGATCACAAACTACTTGATCGACCGCCATTTGTTTGAGACACGTATTCTTTTCCTTCAAAATTGTTGCTTCTGTCCTCGTTGTGACATGTGTTTTTGCTGATCACAACCTACTTGATCGGTCACCGCTTGTCTAAGGCACACATTTTGCCTTTCCTCAAAATGGTCGTTTCTGTCATCGGCATGACACGTATTGTCGCGATTCGAACCTCCTTGATCGGTCACCGCTTGTTCAAGGCACGCATTTTTCCTTTTCTTGAAATGGTCGTTTCTGTCATCGCCATGACACGTATTGTCGCGATCCCAATCCACTTGACGGTTGCTATTTGTTTGAGACACGTACTTTTTCTTTAAAATGGTCGTTTATATCGCCACCGTGACACGTATTTTTGCCGATCACAAACTACTTGATCGATCGCCATTTGTTTGAGAAACGTATTATTTTCCATCAAAATTGCCGCTTCTGTCGTCGTTGTGACATGTGCTTTTGCTGATCACAACCTACTTGATCGGTCACCACTTGTTTATGTCACACATTTTTACTTTCCTCAAAATGGCCGTTTCTGTTATCGCCATGAGACGTATTGTCGCGATCTCCACCTAAACGATTGCCGCTTGTTTGGGACACTTTTTTTCTTCTTGAAAATGGTTGTTTCTATCGCCGCCATGACACATCTTGCGATCCCAGCCTACTTGATCAGTTGCCACTTTTTGACATACATATTCTTTCTTTCTTTCTTCAAAATGGTCGTTTATGTCATCGTTATGACACGTGGGTCCCACCTCCCCCAACCGCTGAAAGAGTCTGGATCGATAAGATAGTCTTATCTTAAGCCTTTGCGTGTATTTTAGATATGACAATAAAATTATATCTACAACGGGTTATCTTTTAGCCTTATCTCTAATAATCAACAATTCCTAAAAATATGATGGGACATATTGTACTAAGAGAGATCATTTTTTAAATAAGAGAAGACAATTATTTTCTTATGAATTCTGTCTCATCCATCTCAGCATTTATCTTATGTGACACTCTTAAGATAATACCATTGTACATGCCCTCATGACAAGGAACATCTTGTGCTTGGATAGGGTAAACTGTCTTGAGCGGGAATTGAGGAACAATGTCATTGGCCATATAGAGCCAATCCTTAACTACTCCTTGATACACACATTTTTTTCTTTTCGTTTCTCCCGCCGCCGTAGTACGTAAAAAAAGCCCGTAATTAGCCCAAATACCATCTGATCCATGTTTTTTTAACAGGACCAATTTGGTCCATGTTTACGATGGTTCCTAAAGAAGCACGAAGGGCAGCTGATTCTAGTAGCATCGGTGGGTAGCATTCCGCGTGCCCGGGCTGAGATCTGAGGCAACTTTTTTTTTTGAAAGAACCGGTGTATCACCGGCGTTCATATATTAAGCAGGTAGAGAGTGGGAAATATGTTCATGATCAAATGATCATGAGTGGTTACAAGAGGGGGGGGGGGTGTCAAATCAAAAACACCTATCCTAGCCTGGATCCCAAAGTGGTGTTGCAAGGCACTTAGCCCCAGCTAGCTTCCAGACTTCTGCATCTCGTCTGATCGCGGCGATCACATTACAAATTTGGTTATGCTCTTGTCTGAATGTTCTATTGTTTCTCTCCTTCCAGATGTGCCATGTGACAAGGAAGATCATCGTCTTGAGCCTTTCTCTGAGTCTTGGCCTTGATTGTTTGATGAGATTGCGCATTCTGCGTGTCTCCAACTACTCGTACAACGTTGTTTTAAGATGAGATAAAGGTGATGATGTTCGGTCAGGATGATTCTAGAATAATGACTTGTCATGTCTGAAAACAACAATCGCATGGCATCGCGTTGCGTGGGCATATTCTATATATTGCTACATGGATACCAAAAATGTTAGCCTGCCAATGTAATGAGGTGCCGAAAAGCTAGTGGCAATTCTATTATTGTCTGAAATGCTTTGGATTACTCGTTACGCTTTCAAGTAGCTAAGGTATATGCATGTTTTAGAGTTTGGAATATATGTTTTGAGACGGTTATGGTGGGCTCGTGAAAACCAGCGAAAAGTAGGCTAAACTGAATAACCGGGTTACCCGCAAAAGAATTGAATCATTGTTTTCACGAATTGAACTAAACCCTCCATTAACCGCGGGTAATAGTGTTAAAAAATAGTTTTCTTGGATCCATCCAACATTGGCGTAAAAAGGTAGGCTAGTTACCAGCCTTCATTGATTCCGAAAATCGAACCGTGGTTTCAACGGTTGAAGCCGAAGCATGTTTTGCGAGGGAATCATCATAGAATATGCCCATGACGGCAGTCGGTCCAGGCCCAATGACGCTCGGGCCCAACAAGGGACGATACAAGTCGACGGCCGGTCTAACAGCGGGTCAACAATCCTAAAAAAACGGTCAATAAACATAGTGTTTTTTTTTGGAGGAACAAACGTAGTGTTAAAGAGGTCAAACCAACACTTTCTCCTCTTTTTTTATTATTATTATGGACACAATATTTCGTCCACCCTGAAACTATCTTGTCACAGTTGAACTGCGCCAGGCTGCAAGTTTATAGAGGACGTAGCTGGCCATGATGTTGTGGTCTTGTGGAGTCGTGGGGTCTGAACCAGGATGCGCTGGGTCGCACCAGGTTGCGCGGTCCTTGTTTCCTTCGCTTATTTTTCAAAACACATGTAACTTTATTCATATTCATAACAATTATATATACATCGATTTGAATCTAAGATTAAAAAAACACAAAGTAATTTCTATGACTAAAAATCACAATGAAATCTTTTGAAAATACCTTCTTCGCGGTATCAATTTTTTCTCAAAGAAATACTTCAAAAACTTTGATGAAGAGGCTGCAATCAAACTGAAGCAACAATGTTGTCACTCTTTCACCAGTACGAACATTACCACTAATGGTTTTTGAAAGCGCCTTGAGTCGCCCATCCAAAAAGATAAGTCTTCATCAATGAACGTACTTGGGCCGGAGATGATCCCCTAGAAGTGCAGCCGTCGAATCATTATATCTTCATCATGGTGTCAGTGAAAGATTTCATCTCCACAAAGAATCGAACCAACAAAAAAAAAGCTTAATACAACAATATAAACTCACCAGATCCGAATAATCAGGTCTACGAGGACAGAAAACTCTCTAACCTCATGGCACCGCCAAAAGAACGAGAGGCAATTTATTCTCACAAAACTATGATGATCACTAGACGTTGGCGATGAACATAAAGGTCTTGAAGATCCGAGCCCCTCCCCCCCTCCCCACCTCTCAGCGCCAAGATGGCAGCCAGAGACGAGGGGACCTAAATTTCTCAGATGACGACGGCGACGGCGGCACGAGAATCCTCCTGGCGATGGCGTACAGGAATAGGGTTTCCCTTCTGTCATGACTCTACGTGAATTTTTTTTTGTGCCATGCATTTTCCTGCTGCAGGAAAGGATGGTCAGAATCACTTGCAAACAATTGTCTATATGTAATAAGTTGATTGAAAATTAGCCAAGCGCTCTACGGTCACGCCAATTGTGCGATCACGTATTCCATCTGGTTTTCTTTCCTTTTTTGTTGTCGGGATTCACCGAGGTTCGGCAGTCGATCCCAACCTACTTGTGTTTGGATAGGATACATTGCCTTGAGCGGGAATTGAGGAATAATGTCATTGGACATATGCATTTACCACTTGAATAATGAGGCCAAGTATTTAAAGAAAACGCTGGAGATAGCTATTTGATCCATGCCGATAGTATTATATCCAAAGAGATGCAAAATGGCAGCTGATCCTGCGTGCCTACAGTGAGATCTGATCTGAAGCGATTTGTTTCTGTTTGTTTCCAACCGCACAAACGTCGTTTTAAGATGGGAAATGGAGATGATGTTCGGCCAGGATGATTCTAGAATGATGAGGTGTCATGTCTGAAAACAACGAGGGCATGGCATCGTGCGGATAGGGCAATCAATGTGCCCGTGTGATGACGTTTAGGCCATGAAAGCTATGCTCGCTCAAAGGTACTCCACTAGTACTCCACTAGTGGTACCGATCGAGTGATCATCTTGACATTTTTTTTACCAGTTTTCTACCACTACAACGGTGCCATTTCTGGTGCTGCATATTTGTACTCTGCATATATGCTACTCTTTCCGTTCCATATAATGTAGTGCGTATAGATTGCAAACTTTGACCAAATTTATAAAAAAAACTATTTATATCTATGATGATGTCAAATATATAAAATATGAAACTACGTTTTATTATGAATCTGATGATATATGTTGGCATTCTAGATGTAAATAGTTTGCTACATAAACTTGGTCAAATATTGCGTGGTTTGATTTACAAAGAACCTATATGCATTACATTACGGAACGGACAGAGTACATGGATATCGAAAATGTTTATCTGCTTGGGTAATTAAGTGTCAAATAAGTAGTGACAATCCTATTATTGTCTCAAATGCTTTCGATTACACATTAAAATTTCAAGTAGTTATGTCTGCTCACAATGGGAAGCAGTATCATATGCTAGTATCATGCATAGATACTAGTGTATGATACTATTACCTCTACAATGCATAGTACTCCCTCCTTTCAGTTTATAGGGCTTAATTTAAAAATCTCATCAATCAAAGTAGATGATGAATGATGGAATTAATTTCGTTGTTCACAAAAGTACTTAATTACTACGCTCATTTTTCTTAAAAAGTTATGCATACCGATGCATTAACACTACTAGATATTTCATTATAACCAAGGGTCCAATCACCGTCAGATATTTTTGATCACCGTCAACTATTACTAAAACCGATGGTACACCGTCTGCCATCTCCCGTCGGCCTTGCTTCGTCGGCCATTACAGTAATTGCCGACGGTACGGTCGGGTAATATTGTCGCCTACGGTAGTTAGCCGACGGTGACCCATCAGGCATGTTATTGTGACCTTCTGGCTCATCTTACACTGACGACATTTATAGCTGACGGTTCCTCGTTGGGCATATACTCTTCGACGGTTATTGCTTCCCGTCGGTTTTCAGAATAGTCGATGGTACATTTGACCTGTCGGACCTAGTTATAACCATGAGGAGAAACAAACCGTCAGCTATTATATGATCGACAGTGCATACAACCCTTCAGAAAACCTATTAGTCAAGGGTGAGCGAACACTGTCAATTTATAAATTCACCAATAGTTTGAAGTCCCCATTGGCATTCTGTGTAACCGAGACAATTGTTCTACCATAGGGCATTACTCGCCCCTTAGATATTTCTTTCACCAAGGGGTGTTTCACACGATAGCAATGACTCAGGATATTGGCATTTCAAATGCATCTCATACACAAGCACAAGGTATTGAGTTGCATCCAAATTGCATTAACCATAATTATTAAATGCCAATTGCAGAACAAAATAGTAACTGATAGGTCACATTTTGCATAAGATAAATTGTTCAGACAAATTTGTCCATAAGATAAAGTGTTTCAAATATCTATCATAACTTCATTTTGGCATGACTTAAAGATCATTAGACTTCTATAGCCAATCATCATCGCCATCGGCATAGTCATTATATCCCTAATCTCCATAGTCATTATATCCCTCATCGCCATAGTTATCATATTGCTCGTCACCGACAGACCACCCTCGCCATAGTTATCATATCCCTCATTGCCATAGTAGTCATCCTCATAATCATTCCCATGACTCATACTGCCTCCAGTCTTGCTTCCCATTCCCTATGTAATGACAAGACTATTTGTCAGTATAATGTAGCTAAAATGTAAGTGACCTACAGGGACCAAACCTAATTTTTCTAATTGACAAGTTAGCTGCTAGCTGCTATTTAACAATATGATTATCTAACAATATGATTGCCTATTCACCTTTGAATTTTCAAAGGAAACATGAATCAGCAGGAACACATATTCCATACACATACTCCAAGTACAGTGCATATCTCTCTGCAACCCCACTATTAGCAGTGTTTACATTTTGCAGTCACATGACACAGCCAAACGAGTAAACTAACATAACACTATTGGCTAGTTTGGGCATATAGTAAACTAATTAAGAACGACATGTACAAAAATAGGTTACTATAAATTTCCATTCAAATGGTTTTAATAGAAAAAGCTCACCTAAAATTTACACCAACAATATTTTAGATTACACTGCACATACAGTTCCTAGCATGGAGCTAATTGAAATCCCGAAACTAGCAATTTAGAGTGATCATGAGTGTGTATGGCCGAGCTTTAAGAGATAGCAAGCGTCAATTTAGCTCCCAGTAATAACTTCGTAAAGTACATTTGTAGAGATGTGCATGTGATCTTGTTTCAAGCAACAGTCAAAAGCATATACTAGCAGCATGTGTCCCAAGGTGAACTAATCCTTGCATGTATATGTATTATAATTGAAATGCATATGTACAGAGGCTTCACCGAACATGGTTCAACAATGCTTAGCTAAAAAGGAAGAGCATTCATAAGAAAAATATTCCGGGTGGATAGCCTAAAGTCTTCAATGTCTACTAATTCTTTCCCTGTGACCTGAATAAATTATATATGAAGTACAAATAAACTATTGTTCATACTATTATATGTCTGCCTGTTAATGATTTTCGAATTAACATGGTTCACTTTATCTAGTTCTGCACATAAGAAATGATATCAAATTTAGATATGAGAGTAAACAAGGCATATGTACAGAGAAACAATCATGGCAACTGTAGGCTATCAAGTGCAGTCTTCACAACATTCTTTTTCTTATAGAAGTGCAGATAAACTTGTTCTATCAACCATCAAGTATTTACATGTAGCAGTAATCATTTCTCTTGGGTGATATAATCCTTTAGAGGAATGCGCCGATATAGTTAACCATGCATTTCTTTTCATAAATCTGTAATTAAAGTATATGAAGGATCTGCCTCTGCCACTACTTTCATATGGCCCAAAATCCTGCACCTGACTTGCACACACAAATTATTTCTTGATATATGGTCTAAATGTGCTAATACATATGTAAATAGAAACACAAAAATAATGGAACAAGGATAGGTCATCCCTAGACATGCAGGCACGACGATAATGAACTAACCTTTTCGGTTTCGTGTTGAGGCACATCACCTTGTCCCCTTTGAAATCTGCCTTCAGAATATGATGGGGACTATGTATCATACACAAAAGAAACATTACATAAGGGTTCAATTGCTGCAAGAGCCTACCATTGTTATGGGTATAACTTACAAAGTCATCTGCTGCTGATTGCATTATGCCATCAAAGTCGAGTCCCCCTTTCTCAGCCAAAGACAATAAACATCACAAGTCAGCACAACCCTATTCACTCAGACTCCAATTTATAAGAGAACACCAGATTACCTGAACAACAAGCTCAATACCTCTAAGATGCTTGATCTCCCGCTACAAATGTTAGTTTTCTCTTTCTAGACGGTCCTCCCTAGCAGACTGCACCGGTTGCGAGGTAATCGCCCTGTTAGACTTAAACTTCGCCTTCTCTGCTTTGCTAAACAACTCATTAGCAATTCCTAGTCTGCCATGTGGCATTATACCTACTGCTTGGTAGATGATTTGTCCATCCAAATCTGGGTGCTCCTTAGTTGGCCAGCGGTTAACATCCTCATCCACTTCTGTTAGTTATGTAGGCAATTGTCCCTTCTTCTTTAATCTTTTGATGGTTGCCGCCTTTTCCTCATGTAGCATCTGCTTCACTTTCCTAGTTAGGTTCTCCTCCAAAACACCATATGCCTTCTCTTGCCCCGATCGGTCACACTTGAAACGCCACTACAAAAAACAATCCCAAATTTTTTTGTTAGTTACTTGTGCATTTGTGGAAATGAGCATATGCATAATCATCAAAACTTCCAACACTTCATAGATAAACCAAGTAGATTTGTGATGGCTGTGACCAAATAAAGAATTGTAACTACCACCCATCCACCAGTTTTAGACTTATTATTTCTAACATGAACCCATTGTTGCACAAGTGTGTGGTCAGGACATCCCTTGTGCGCTTATAACGACAAAAGCACTTGCTGCAAGGACAATGGGATTCCCTGTCTACTGCAACATCAGGCAATGAGAATGCATGATCTAGAAAATTATCGACTCCATGTTGCCAAGCTTCACTGATCAACTTCCCTCGTCTCTCTCTTTGTACATCCAACTACGATTGGCATCTACATTGCTACAAAAATGTAGAACCCGTTGGGTTTTATACATTAGTTATGTATGGAAGTGGGAGGTATAGTATAAGCATTGGATTTCATCATGAATGTAAAGTGTAATATACATTAATTATATTTTAATAGTGAGAAACATCAATCAAACAATTATATATTTGGCCTACATTGACCATAACTAACAAGATGGTCATTAGGAGCTCTATCCAAATAAGTTAACTAATGTGCAAGTTTATTAATACCTATTTCGACTTTCTGAACCAGAAACTGAGGGAACTGTTCAGGTTATTCATGGCCATCAGAAGCACATACTAGTTGGAGATAAGTTACCTTTTCATTAGCATACTATATAATTGTGATGTGAATCAGAAAGAAAGTGAAGTAATATGATAGATTCATAGTTTAATTAACTGAACAAAAAATTACCTACTGCAGTACCAAGCGAGTTGTACCAAAAACGGGTGAAAGCACCTTAAAGTTGCTACTGTAGTAAACACATAAAACATAACCTTTATGTGAGCATAACAGCTAAATCCTAGATTTAAGGTTCTACAAATATTCTCTCTGCTTCTTACAAAATTAGTCCACGACTAACATGTTTTAGAAAGAAACAAAAAAAATAAGATCAACTCGTATAACAAGAAAACATGCCAAACTAAAGTTATGAACCGCCAACAAATCATTACTGATGGATCGTGCAGAAAAGAAATTGCAATGTAGAAATAATGTACAATCAGCACAATCACGCAAGACAGAATTTAAGAAAAGTACTTAAGGGGTGTGTGACAGAGACGGGGAGAGAGGGGAATGGGGAGGGAGAAGAGAATGATACCGTGGCGCCCCACTGTGGTCGCCGCGTGCCGATTGATCGACCATTGCAAAGGAAGCAGAGGGACTCCTAAGTCCTGATCACACGTCGTAGTGGAAGTAGAGGGACACCGGGCACCCCTCGAGCTAGATTGGTTTGGATAATGAGGACGTGTTTGCTTTCAAAGAGGATCAGGAGACTATGGCGGTTAGTTTAGGACCTGATTTGGTGCGTGGTGGGTAGGCGCGCGAGAATTTTTTGGTGAGCGCGACCACAGCAGCCATCGAAGAAAAGAACGACGGATCACCTCCTCACCCGAGCTCGACGCGGCTCCCTCGCTGATATGCAGCTTTGTGGACCTCCAATGTGGCTCATCTGTTCTAGGAATGCAGCCTCACAAAGGCAGTCTGGGCGGGCTTGGCGACTTGGCAGCACTGCCAGACATGTCAACCGGCATCTTGGAGCAACATCAACAGCTCACTAGCGAGGATGACAGCCATGATAGAAGCAACACAGCCAGCATTCAGGAAGGGACTAAAATCGCTAGCAATGCTCGCTCTCTGGGAAGTCTGGCAAGCAAGAAACAATTGCATTTTCGGAAACAAGGAAGCTGATGCAAGGGCGATACTTAGTGAAATCCAGCGCAATCTTAGCCTCTGGCAACAGTGCGGTGTTTGATACATGCAGAGCCCCTTCGGGGACCCGCCCTGAGTAGTTGTTTTAGGGATGTGCCTTGGGCACTTTCCTTTCTTTCTTTCTTCTTCTTACATCCTTGATCCTCGGATCATCGCCTTTGTCACTTGTCCACTTGCTCCTTGCTTATGAATCAATGAAACCAACCTTGAGCTGGGTCCTTTCAAAAAAAGAGTGAATTCATTGTCGTTGAATGAATCAGATCGGGGGCAACACCCCAGACACGCCATCGAACTCAAGATCTAGCACCCCACCACGACTAAGACGCTGAAGGGGGAAACCATAATTGCCATCAATCAACCACGAACCCAGCACACGTTCTGTCATCCAGATGTCGTCGATGCGGACCACAATCTGCATCCGCTCCTCGACTACCTCCCAAACTCCGCGCTGATGTTGGGGCAGACATCGTCGCAACAGTGGAGCCCGAGGACACATGTCCACCACGAGGATGCCACCGCCACACCATCCTTGCTTGAACAGGCTGGTTTTCAAAACCATCCCCAACCAAATGGCCGATCGACTTGTCGGGAAAGGATCTGAAGAATCTTTATTCAGCGCCGCCATCGCCGCCGCCGAAGCCAAGACGACGACCAACCTAAAAGCAAAGCTACTTTAGTCTAAAACTATCCACACACGTGGATCCGCCCCCCCTAGCACTGACGACTGAGGTTGTCGATGGAGGGGAGCCGCCGAAGGACGGCGGCGGAGGAACTCTTCTTGGGAGAGACGCTAGCGAGATCTCCCTTTTTATTACCGAGGAAGAAAGAAGGACCCGATGTATCTACCTTCCACCACTTAACGGTTGATTTGTTGTGTCGGATATGGATTGTATTTAAAGAATCATATGTATATGATGACTCCTTTTTGTTTCGAAATACGAAACTCAGGCTTGTTAGAAGTCACGACAGTACTAGTACTTCATGACCATCCATAGGTGTTTACTAAGGACCCTAAAATGGTGATGAAAAATACAAACGGGTTCATATTGTACGAACATAGCCTCACCGTCGCAGGGGACGACAACACTTTGAAACGGTAAGGTCTCTGTGGCTCCATGTGGCAGACTCTTTGTACAAAGAGCGATGCCTCCCTTTTACTTCCTTGGTTAGGAGGAAAAAGAATGGTCGCACTGCTTCAGACAAAAATGATCATATGTACGTATAGGACCGTATCCATAGCATGACACTTTCTTAATTTTAAAATACAACACTCATCCTCGTTATAATTCAAGATGTTAATTAATACTTCACGACACATTTGCATTTAATAATATACATGAAGGTCGGGGTCCTTCCAGACAATGAAGTTGCATTTATTAAAATAAAACTAAAGGTACATACAAGGCAAGTTACAGAAGTCCATGACTAAGAAATTAGCAGACTAGTACTTTTGTAAATGCAATTTTTTTAAACATCATATTTGTACTGTCATGTACCAATTTTTTAAGCATCCTATATATTAATTGTGAAAAAGAACATAATGCACTCGCTTACAATAGCAATGCTAGATGTTAGTTCTTGGAATCTTCTTATATTAAATTATCTGGAATATAACATTGGTCATTCTACATTCATTGTTGTTGTCCATTGAAACATATCATCGAGAGGGAAAGTCAACCGCCGGTTATCACTATACACCGTCTAGTATTTTATCAAATAACCCAGAGGCACACATCTACCGTCGTCTATTTCCACTAATAGGTGAGAGTTTTGTTTTCACCTTCGGTTATTAAATTTCACCGTCACGCATTACATGTAATCCCCGTGGGTGTGGCAAAAACCGTCGGGCATTACATGTAATCCCCGAGGGTGTACCAAAAATCGTCGGGCATTACAATTAACCGTCGGGCATTACATGTAATCCCCGTGGGTGTAGGGAAACCCGTCGGGCATTACATGTAATCCCCGTGGGTGTAGGAAAAACCGTCGGGCTTTACGATGAACCGCCGGGCATTAAGTTGGATACCCGAGGGGTGAATTTTCACCGTCGGGCATTAGTGGTAATACTTGTGAGTTGACACTAACCATCGGCCATTATAACTACCGTCGGCTATTACTGTAATAACCGACGGCCCGTCGGCTATTAGATTTCACCGTCGGAAATATGGGGATTTCTAGTAGTGTAATTAGAGCACATGCATACACCGCTAAATGACCAAGAACTTCTACATGCATTGGTGAGTTTTTTTTATTCATCCTTACTTGCAGTGATTTAATACACCTTGAAATTTGTGAAGGAAATATGCCCTAGAGGCAATAATAAAGTTATTATTTATTTCCTTATATCATGATAAATGTTTATTATTCATGCTAGAATTGTATTAATCGGAAACATAATACATGTGTGAATACATAGACAAACTTAGTGTCACTAGTATGCCTCTACTTGACTAGCTCGATAATCAAAGATGGTTATGTTTCCTAACCATGAACAAAGTGTTGTTATTTGATTAACGAGGTCACATCATTAGTTGAATGATCTGATTGACATGACCCATTCCATTAGCTTATCACCCGATCGTTTAGTATGTTGCTATTGCTTTCTTCATGACTTATACATGTTCCTATGACTATGAGATTATGCAACTCCCGTTTGCCGGAGGAACACTTTGTGTGCTACCAAACGTCACAACGTAACTGGGTGATTATAAAGGAGCTCTACAGGTGTCTCCAATGGTAGATGTTGGGTTGGCGTATTTCGAGAATAGGATTTGTCACTCCGATTGTCGGAGAGGTATCTCTGGGCCCTCTCGGTAATGCACATCACATAAGCCTTGCAAGCATTGCAACTAATGAGTTAGTTGCGGGATGATGTATTACGGAACGAGTAACCAGACTTGCCGGTAACGAGATTGAACTAGGTATTGGATACCGACGATCGAATCTCGGGCAAGTAACATACCGATGACAAAGGGAACAACGTATGTTGTTATGCGGTCTGACCGATAAAGATCTTCGTTGAATATGTAGGAGCCAATACGGGCATCCAGGTCCCGCTATTGGTTATTGACCGGAGATGTGTCTCAGTCATGTCTACATTATTCTCGAACCGTAGGGTCCGCACGCTTAATGTTACGATGACAGTTATTATGAGTTTATGCATTTTGATGTACCGAAGATAGTTCGGAGTCCCGGATGTGATCACAGACATGACGAGGAGTCTCGAAATGATCGAGACATAAAGATTGATATATTGGAAGCCTATATTTGGACATCGGAAGTGTTCCGGGTGAAATCGGGATTTTACCGGAGTACCGGGAGGTTACCGGAACCCCCCGAGAGCCATATGGGCCTTAATGGGATTTAGTGGAAAGGAGAAAGGGGCAGCCCAAGATGGCCGCGCGCCTCCCCCTCCCCTAGTCCTATTAGGACTAGGAGAGGTGGCCGGCCCCCCCCTCTCTCTTTGCCCCTCGGGGAATCCTAGACCAACTAGGATTGGGGGGGGGGAGTCCTACTCCCGGTAGGAGTAGGACTCCTCCTATGCCCTCCTCCTGGCCGGCGGCCCCCTCCCCCTTGGCTCCTTTATATACGGAGGCAGGGGGCACCTCTAGACACACAAGTTGATCCACGTGATCGTTCCTTAGCCGTGTGCGGTGCCCCCTGCCACCATATTCCACCTCGGTCATATCGTTGTAGTGCTTAGGCGAAGCCCTGCGTCGGTAGAACATCAAGATCGTCACCACGCCATCGTGCTGACGGAACTCCTCCCCGACGCTTTGCTGGATCAGAGCCCGGGGATCGTCATCGAGCTATACGTGTGCTAAGAACTCGGAGGTGCCGAAGTAACGGTGCTTGGATCGGTCGGATCGTGAAGACGTACGACTACTTCCTCTACGTTGTGTCAACGCTTCTGCAGTCGGTCTGCGTGGGTACGTAGACAACACTCTCCCCTCTCGTTGTTGTGCATCACCATGATCTTGCATGTGCGTAGGAATTTTTTTGAAATTACTACGAAACCCAACAGTGGCATCCGAGCCTAGGTTTTATATGTTGATGTTATATGCACGAGTAGAACACAAGTGAGTTGTGGGCGATATAAGTCATACTGCCTACCAGCATGTCATACTTTGGTTCGGCGGCATTGTTGGACGAGACGACCCGGACCAACATTACGCGTACGCTTACGCGAGACCGGTTTCCCCGATGTGCTTTGCACATAGGTGGCTTGCGGGCGACTGTCTCTCCAACTTTAGTTGAACCAAGTATGGCTACGCCCGGTCCTTGCGAAGGTTAAAATGGAGTCTATTTGACAAACTATCGTTGTGGTTTTGATGCGTAGGTGAGATTGGTTCTTGCTTAAGCCCGTAGCAGCCACGTAAAACTTGCAACAACAAAGTAGAGGACATCTAACTTGTTTTTGCAGGGCATGTTGTGATGTGATATGGTCAAGGCATGATGCTGAATTTTATTGTATGAGATGATCATGTTTTGTAACCGAGTTATTGACAACCGGCAGGAGCCATATGGTTGTCGCTTTATTGTATGCAATGCAATCGCGATGTAATGCTTTACTTTATCACTAAACGGTAGCAATAGTCGTGGAAGCACAAGCTTGGCGAGACGACAACGATGCTACGATGGAGATCAAGGTGTCACGCCGATGACGATGGTGATCACGATGGTGCTTCGGAGATGGAGATCACAAGCACAAGATGATGATGGCCATATCATATCACTTATATTGATTGCATGTGATGTTTATCTTTTTATGCATCTTATCTTGCTTTGATTGACGGTAGCATTATAAGATGATCTCTCACTAAATTATCAAGAAGTGTTCTCCCTGAGTATGCACTGTTGCCAAAGTTCGTCGTGCCCAGACACCACGTGATGATCGGGTGTGATAAGCTCTACGTCCATCTACAACGGGTGCAAGCCAGTTTTGCACACGCAGAATACTCAGGTTAAACTTGACGAGCCTAGCATATGTAGATATGGCCTCGGAACATGGAGACCGAAAGGTCGAGCATGAATCATATAGTAGATATGATCAACATAAACGATGTTCACCATTGAAAACTACTCCATCTCACGTGATGATCGGTTATGGTTTAGTTGATTTGGATCACGTGATCACTTAGAAGATTAGAGGGATGTCTATCTAAGTGGGAGTTCTTAAGTAATTTGATTAATTGAACTTAAAATTATCATGAACTTAGTACTTGATAGTTTCTTGCTTGTTTATGTTGATTGTAGATAGATGGCTCGTGCTGTTGTTCCGTTGAATTTTAATGCGTTCCTTGAGAAAGCAAAGTTGAAAGATGATGGTAGCAATTACACGGACTGGGTCCGTAACTTGAGGATTATCCTCATTGCTGCTCAGAAGAATTACGTCCTGGAAGCACCGCTGGGTGCCAGGCCTGCTGCTGGAGCAACACCAGATGTTATGAACGTCTGGCAGAGCAAAGCTGATGACTACTCGATAGTTCAGTGTGCCATGCTTTACGGCTTAGAATCGGGACTTCAACGACGTTTTGAACGTCATGGAGCATATGAGATGTTCCAGGAGTTGAAGTTAATATTTCAAGCAAATGCCCGGATTGAGAGATATGAAGTCTCCAATAAGTTCTATAGCTGCAAGATGGAGGAGAACAGTTCTGTCAGTGAGCATATACTCAAAATGTCTGGGTATAATAATCACTTGATTCAGATGGGAGTTAATCTTCCAGATGATTGCGTCATTGACAGAATTCTCCAATCACTGCCACCAAGCTACAAGAGCTTCGTGATGAACTATAATATGCAAGGGATGAATAAGACTATTCCCGAGCTCTTCGCGATGCTGAAAGCTGCGGAGGTAGAAATCAAGAAGGAGCATCAAGTGTTGATGGTCAACAAGACCACTAGTTTCAAGAAAAAGGGCAAAGGGAAGAAGAAAGGGAACTTCAAAAAGAACGGCAAGCAAGTTGCTACTCAAGAGAAGAAACCCAAACCTGGTCCTAAGCCTGAAACTGAGTGCTTCTATTGCAAGCAGATTGGTCACTGGAAGCGGAACTGCCCCAAGTATTTGGCGGATAAGAAGGATGGCAAGGTGAACAAAGGTATATGTGATATACATGTTATTGATGTGTACCTTACTAGAGCTCGCAGTAGCACCTGGGTATTTGATACTGGTTCTGTTGCTAATATTTGCAACTCGAAACAGGGACTACGGATTAAGCGAACACTGGCGAAGGACGAGGTGACGATGCGCGTGGGAAACGGTTCCAAAGTCGATGTGATCGCGGTTGGCACGCTACCTCTACATCTACCTTCGGGATTAATATTAGACCTAAATAATTGTTATTTGGTGCCAGCGTTGAGCATGAACATTATATCTGGATCTTGTTTGATGCGAGACGGTTATTCATTTAAGTCACAGAATAATGGTTGTTACATTTATATGAGTAATATCTTTTATGGTCATGCACCTTTGAGGAGTAGTCTATTTTTGATGAATCTCGATAGTAGTAACACACATATTCATAATGTTGAAACCAAAAGATGCAGAGTTGATAATGATAGTGCAACTTATTTGTGGCACTGCCGTTTAGGTCATATCGGTATAGAGCGCATGAAGAAACTCCATACTGATGGACTTTTGGAACCACTTGATTATGAATCACTTGGTACTTGCGGACCGTGCCTCATGGCAAGATGACTAAAACACCGTTCTCCGGTACTATTGAGAGAGCAACATATTTGTTGGAGATCATACATACAGATGTATGTGGTCCGATGAATATTGAGGCTTGTGGCGGATATCGTTATTTTCTCACCTTCACAGATGACTTAAGCAGATATGGGTATATCTACTTAATGAAACATAAGTCTGAAACATTTGAAAAGTTCAAAGAATTTCAGAGTGAAGTTGAAAATCATCGTAACAAGAAAATAAAGTTTCTACGATCTGATTGTGGAGGAGAATATTTGAGTTACGAGTTTGGTGTACATTTGAAAAATTGTGGAATAGTTTCGCAACTCACGCCACCCGGAACACCACAGCGCAATGGTGTTTCCGAACGTCGTAATCGTACTTTACTAGATATGGTGCGATCTATGATGTCTCTTACTGATTTACCGCTATCGTTTTGGGGTTATGCTTTAGAGACGGCCGCATTCACGTTAAATAGGGCACCATCAAAATCCGTTGAGACGGCGCCTTATGAACAGTGGTTTGGCAAGAAACCAAAGTTGTTGTTTCTTAAAATTTGGGGCTGCGATGCTTATGTGAAAAAGCTTCAACCTGATAAGCTCGAACCCAAATCGGAGAAATGTGTCTTCATAGGATACCCAAAGGAGACTGTTGGGTACACCTTCTATCACAGATCCGAAGGCAAGACATTCGTTGCTAAGAATGGATCCTTTCTAGAGAAGGAGTTTCTCTCGAAAAAAGTGAGTGGGAGGAAAGTAGAACTTGATGAGGTAACTGTACCTTCTCCCTTATTGGAAAGTAGTACATCACAGAAAACTGTTTCTGCGACACCTATACCAATTAGTGAGGAAGCTAATGATGATGATCATGAAACTTAAAAACAAGATACTACTGAACCTCGTAGATCAACCAGAGCGAGATCCGCACCAGAGTGGTACAGTAATCCTGTTCTGGAAATCATGCTGCTAGATCATGATGAACCTACGAACTATGAAGAAACGATGGTGAGCCCAGATTCCGCAAAGTGGCTTGAAGCCATGAAATCTGAGATGGGATCCATGTATGAGAACAAAGTATGGACTTTGGTTGACTTGCCCGATGATCGGCAAGCAATTGAGAATAAATGGATCTTCAAGAAGAAGACTGACGCTGACGGTAATATTACTGTCTACAAAGCTCGACTTGTCGCAAAAGGTTTTCGACAAGTTCAAGGGGTTGACTACGATGAGACCTTCTCACCTGTAGCGATGCTTAAGTCTGTCCGAATCATGTTAGCAATTGCCAAATTTTATGATTATGAAATTTGGCAGATGGATGTCAAAACTGCATTCCTGAATGGATTTCTGGAAGAAGAGTTGTATATGATGCAACCAGAAGGTTTTGTCGATCCAAAAGGAGCTAACAAAGTGTGCAAACTCCAGCGATCCATTTATGGACTGGTGCAAGCCTCTCGGAGTTGGAATAAACACTTTGATAGTGTGATCAAAGCATTTGGTTTTATACAAACTTTCAGTGAAGCCTGTATTTACAAGAAAGTGAGTGGGAGCTCTGTAGCATTTCTGATATTATATGTGGATGACATATTACTGATTGGAAATGATATAGAATTTCTGGATAGCATAAAGGGATACTTGAATAAGAGTTTTTCAATGAAACACCTCGGTGAAGCTGCTTACATATTAGGCATAAAGATCTATAGAGATAGATCAAGACGCTTAATTGGACTTTCACAAAGCACATACCTTGACAAGATTTTGAAGAAGTTCAAAATGGATCAAGCAAAGAAAGGGTTCTTGCCTGTGTTACAAGGTGTGAAGTTGAGTCAGACTCAATGCCCGACCACTGTAGAAGATAGAGAGAAAATGAAAGATGTTCCCTATGCTTCAGCCATAGGCTCTATCATGTATGCAATGCTGTGTACCAGACCTGATGTGTGCCTTGCTATAAGTTTAGCAGGGAGGTACCAAAGTAATCCAGGAGTGGATCACTGGACAGCGGTCAAGAACATCCTGAAATACCTGAAAAGGACTAAGGATATGTTTCTCGTATATGGAGGTGACAAAGAGCTCACCGTAAAAGGTTACATTGATGCAAGCTTTGACACTGATCTGGACGATTCTAAATCGCAAACCGGATACGTGTTTACATTAAACGGTGGAGCTGTGAGTTGGTGCAGTTCTAAACAAAGCGTCGTAGCGGGATCTACATGTGAAGCGGAGTACATAGCTGCTTCGGAAGCAGCGAACGAAGGAGTCTGGATGAAGGAGTTCATATCCGATCTGGGTGTCATACCTAGTGCATCAGGTCCAATGAAAATCTTTTGTGACAATACTGGTGCAATTGCCTTGGCAAAGGAATCCAGATTTCACAAGAGGACCAAGCACATCAAGAGACGCTTCAATTCCATCCGGGATCTAGTCCAGGTGGGAGACATAGAGATTTGCAAGATACATACGGATCTGAATGTTGCAGACCCGTTGACTAAGCCTCTTCCACGAGCAAAACATGATCAGCACCAAGGCTCCATGGGTGTTAGAATCATTACATTATAATATAGATTATTGACTCTAGTGCAAGTGGGAGACTTAAGGAAATATGCCCTAGAGGCAATAATAAAGTTATTATTTATTTCCTTATATCATGATAAATGTTTATTATTCATGCTAGAATTGTATTAACCGGAAACATAATACATGTGTGAATACATAGACAAACTTAGTGTCACTAGTATGCCTCTACTTGACTAGCTCGATAATCAAAGATGGTTATGTTTCCTAACCATGAACAAAGTGTTGTTATTTGATTAACGAGGTCACATCATTAGTTGAATGATCTGATTGACATGACCCATTCCATTAGCTTAGCACCCGATCGTTTAGTATGTTGCTATTGCTTTCTTCATGACTTATACATGTTTCTATGACTATGAGATTATGCAACTCCCGTTTGCCGGAGGAACACTTTGTGTGCTACCAAACGTCACAACGTAACTGGGTGATTATAAAGGAGCTCTACAGGTGTCTCCAATGGTAGATGTTGGGTTGGCGTATTTCGAGAATAGGATTTGTCACTCCGATTGTCGGAGAGGTATCTCTGGGCCCTCTCGGTAATGCACATCACATAAGCCTTGCAAGCATTGCAACTAATGAGTTAGTTGCGGGATGATGTATTACGGAACGAGTAACCAGACTTGCCGGTAACGAGATTGAACTAGGTATTGGATACCGACGATCGAATCTCGGGCAAGTAACATACCGATGACAAAGGGAACAACGTATGTTGTTATGCGGTCTGACCGATAAAGATCTTCGTTGAATATGTAGGAGCCAATACGGGCATCCAGGTCCCGCTATTGGTTATTGACCGGAGATGTGTCTCAGTCATGTCTACATTATTCTCGAACCGTAGGGTCCGCACGCTTAATGTTACGATGACAGTTATTATGAGTTTATGCATTTTGATGTACCGAAGATAGTTCGGAGTCCCGGATGTGATCACAGACATGACGAGGAGTCTCGAAATGATCGAGACATAAAGATTGATATATTGGAAGCCTATATTTGGACATCGGAAGTGTTCCGGGTGAAATCGGGATTTTACCGGAGTACCGGGAGGTTACCGGAACCCCCCGAGAGCCATATGGGCCTTAATGGGATTTAGTGGAAAGGAGAAAGGGGCAGCCCAAGATGGCCGCGCGCCTCCCCCTCCCCTAGTCCTATTAGGACTAGGAGAGGTGGCCGGCCCCCCTCTCTCTCTTTGCCCCTCGGGGAATCCTAGACCAACTAGGATTGGGGGGGGGAGTCCTACTCCCGGTAGGAGTAGGACTCCTCCTGCGCCCTCCTCCTGGCCGGCGGCCCCCTCCCCCTTGGCTCCTTTATATACGGAGGCAGGGGGCACCTCTAGACACACAAGTTGATCCACGTGATCGTTCCTTAGCCGTGTGCGGTGCCCCCTGCCACCATATTCCACCTCGGTCATATCGTTGTAGTGCTTAGGCGAAGCCCTGCGTCGGTAGAACATCAATATCGTCACCACACCGTCGTGCTGACGGAACTCCTCCCTGACGCTTTGCTGGATCGGAGCCTGGGGATCGTCATCGAGCTGTATGTGTGCTAAGAACTCGGAGGTGCCGGAGTAACGGTGCTTGGATCGGTCGGATCGTGAAGACGTACGACTACTTCCTCTACGTTGTGTCAACGCTTCCGCAGTCGGTCTGCGTGGGTACGTAGACAACACTCTCCCCTCTCGTTGCTGTGCATCACCATGATCTTGCATGTGCGTAGGAATTTTTTTGAAATTACTACGAAACCCAACAATTTGAACGTGTGATGGTAAGTAGTACTCTCTCCATTCCTAAATACAAGTCTTCTAAGGGATCCCACTATGCACTTCATACGGAGTAAAATGAGTGAATCTACACTCTAAAATATGTGTATGTACATCCGTATATAGTTTGTAGTGAAATCTCTAAAGCAGAATTGATACTTATAAAACGGAAAAACAAAATTTTAAAGATGAGACCTATAAACCAAAAAGGAGGAAGTATCATAGTGACCTCATTTATTGCCATACATGACACATACTAATATGATGCGGTACTACCATATTGTTGAAGGAAATATGCCCTAGAGGCAATAATAAAGTTATTATTTATTTCCTCATATCATGATAAATGTTTATTATTCATGCTAGAATTGTATTAACCGGAAACTTAGTACATGTGTGAATACATAGACAAACAGAGTGTCACTAGTATGCCTCTACTTCACTAGCTCATTAATCAAAGATGGTTATGTTTCCTAACCATAGACATGAGTTGTCATTTGATTAATGGGATCACATCATTAGGAGAATGATGTGATTGACTTGACCCATTCTGTTAGCTTATCACTTGATCGTTTAGTTTTCTGCTATTGCTTTCTTGATGACTTATACATGTTCCTATGACTATGAGATTATGCAACTCCCGATTACCGGAGGAACACTTTGTGTGCTACCAAACATCACAACGTAACTGGGTGATTATAAAGGTGCTCTACAGGTGTCTCCGATGGTACTTGTTGAGTTGGCATTAATCAAGATTAGGATTTGTCACTCCGATTGTCGGAGAGGTATCTCTGGGCCCACTCAGTAATGCACATCACTATAATCTTTGCAAGCATTGTAACTAATGAGTTAGTTGCAGGATGATGTATTACGGAACGAGTAAAGAGACTTGTCGGTAACGAGATTGAAATAGGTATTGAGATACCGACGATCGAATCTCAGGCAAGTAACATACCAAAGACAAAGGGAACAACGTATGTTGTTATGCGGTTTGACCGACAAAGATCTTCGTAGAATATGTGGGAGCAAATATGAACATCCAGGTTCCGTTGTTGGTTAATGACCGGAGACGTGTCTCGGTCATGTCTACATAGTTCTCGAACCCGTAGGGTCCGCACGCTTAAAGTTTGGTGACGATCGGTATTATGAGTTTTTGTGTTTTGATGTACCGAAGGTAGTTCGGACTCCCGGATATGATCAAGGACATGACAAGGAGTCTCAAAATGGTCGAGACATAAAGATCGATATATTGGACGACTATATTCGGACAGCGGAAGTGTTCCGGATGGTTTCGGAGAAAACCGGAGTGCCGGAGGGTTACCGGAACCCCCCGGTAGAAATAGTGGGCCTTATGGGCCTTAGTGGAGAGAGAGAGGGCTTGCCTAGGGCAGGCCGCGCGCCCCTCCCCCTCTGGTCCGGATCTGACTAGGAGAGGGGGGCGGTGCCCCCCTTTCCTTCTCCCTCTCCCCCTTTCTTTCCCCCTCCTAGTAGGAGTAGGAAAGTGGGGAATCCTACTCCTACTAGGAGGAGGATTCCTCCTCCTGGCGCACCTACAGGGGCCAGCCGGCCTCCCCCCTTGCTCCTTTATATACGGGGGCAGGGGGCACCTCTAGACACACAAGTTGATCTATTGATCTATTCCAGCCGTGTGCGGTGCCCCCTCCACCATAATCCACCTCGATTATATCGTAGCGGTGCTTAGGTGAAGCCCTGCGCCGGTAGCATCATCATCACCGTCATCACGCCGTCGTGCTGACGAAACTCTCCCACGAAGCTCTGCTGGATCAGAGTTCGTGGGACGTCATCGAGCTGAACGTGTGCTGAAATCGGAGGTGCCGTGCGTTCAGTACTTGGGTCGGTCGGATCGTGAAGACGTACGACTACATCAACCGCGTTGTGCTAACGCTTCCGCTTTCGGTCTATGAGGGTACGTAGACACACTCTCCCCTCTCGTTGCTATGCATCACCATGATCCTGTGTGTGTGCGTAGGAAAATTTTGAAATCACTACGTTCCCCAACAATTATGATACTCACTCCTCTCTTTTCTCATTTAAAATATATGTCATCTCAGTAAAAATGGCTAGTTGACATGCATGATACTACGTATGACACTCATTGTGACTGTTGGTGTCAAAACCGGCGGATCTCGGGTAGGGGGTCCCGAACTGTGCGTCTAAGGCGGATGGTAACAAGAGGCAGGGGACACAATGTCTTACCCAGGTTCGGGCCCTCTTGATGGAGGTAAAACCCTACGTCCTGCTTGATTTATTCTTGATGATATGAGTATTACACGAGTTGATCTACCACGAGATCAGAGAGGCTAAAACCTAGAAGCTAGCCTATGGTATGGTTATATGTTGTCCTACGGACTAAAACCCTCCGGTTTATATAGACACAGGAGGGGGCTAGGGTTACACAAGGTCGGTTACAAAGGAGGAGATATATATATCCGTATTGCCTAGCTTGCCTTCCACACCAAGTAGAGTCCCAGCCGGACACGAGACGAAGTCTTCAATCTTGTACCTTCGTAGTCCAACAGTCCGGCCAAAGGATATAATCCGGCTGTCCGGAGACCCCCTAATCCAGGACTCCCTCAGTAGCCCCCGAACCAGGCTTCAATGACGAGTCCGGCGCACGGTGTTGTCTTCGATGTTGTAAGGCGGGTTCTTCTCCAAATTTCGAACGTTTGTTAAGCAGTGTCCGGTCCCATAAATGTTTGGACCTCTTGGCTTCTGCGCCCAATAAGGGCTATCTCCCACGCGTCGAATGAATACGAGGCGCCAGGGCATTTTTACATTCGCCCCCCTAGCCAAATAAATTGTCTATTAAAAGGATGGGGATTCTCAGATCCGATCCATACCATCCTCCCCCAGCGAGAATCCATCAGAGCGCGCCATTCCAGCATGGCCGAACTCCGCAGCTCCTCCTCCCGCCCCCGTAGCCCTAAGCCCAGTGATTGGGAGTGGTGTTCAGTCCCACACAGTCGATTAATCGAACTGCAGACTAAGGGATTTCTCCCTCCAGCATACATGGTGCCCGTTCGAGCCGGGCTTGCCACCTACAATGGCGGGGAGCAAGCGGAGAGCTTCCACGGTCCCTCCACGGGGGAGCGGGTCTGCCTTGTTCCTTACTTATTAAGGGACTCGGATTTCTAATTCATCCGTTCCTCCGCGGGCTCCTGGAGTTATACGGCCTCCAATTACACAATTTCACCCCTGCCTCCATTTTACACATCGCCGGCTATGTTGCTCTCTGGGAGTTATTCCTGGGCTGCGAGGCTCATTTCGAGCTGTGGAAAAGGCTATTTTGCCTCGTCCCTCGCACACAGAGGGGTCACTTTATCAAGTGGGAGGAGCCGAAATATGGTGCATCGCGTGAACCGGATACCTGTCCGATACCCCGAAGAAGTCGTCCGAAGACTGGCCTTCGGAATGGTTTTATATGGAGGACGTTCCGCTTCCGGACCCTGTTCGGCAGGGTCTTCTTGAGTTCAGCAATGCTCCTCTGAAGAAACGCCGAAGTTGGCGCCCACGGAGCCCCCAGGAGGAAGATAATGGAGAAGTCCTTTACCTGATGAACCGGATTAAAGCACTGGCTCAATCAGGATTGACAGTAATCGAAGTTATGTCAATATGCATAATGCGGGGAGTGCAACCACTTCAATATCGAGGGCACCCCTTGTGGTGTTTTAACGGGGCGGATGATGCCACCCGTTGCGGGCGTAAGGGTCCGGACAATGCTGCCGCTTTAGCAAAAATTCTGTCCGAATTGTTCAAGGGAGAGGAAGAGGAGTTCATCCGCATCAAGCCACGGGATGGATTCTCCATGTACAATCCTCCAAGCTGGGTGAGTTATATCTCCTTACTCCCATTCTTTCCCGCATTCTTTGTCGTAGGTATTCACCTTGCCATTTTGCGGCAGGAACTGCGAAAAGGCATAAAGGAGGTCAGCAGCCCCTCCCCACAACCAGAGGACCCTGACCGGGCCCTCGACTCCGGACTCGAAGAAGATCTGGTCATATTCGTGGAGCTGATAGACCGGCAGTTCTATCAGTTAAGCTGCGATGATGCCATGGTGGCCATTACGGCCAACTATCCCGGACTACTTCCTGCATCGCACGTAAGAAAAACCAAAAATCCCAACTCCAAAAACTAGGATCCCCTTTTAGACACTTCACCTACCATATACATATGGCGTTTTTATAGGGAAGGCATTCGGGATGCCCTGCCGAACCCTTAGCAACTCGCCAACAAGAGGCACCGAGGCCGGGCAGGCCAAAAAGGAAGGCGGTCAGGACAGAGACGCCGATGCAAGGTATAACAGAAACCCCGCTCCGTGGTTGTCGTCTTTCTCGGAATGTAATGATGCCCGTGTTTCTTTAACAGAAAAAACGCTCGCCGGAATATGTCCGGCGATGTTGCTAATTACGCTTCCACCAGTCGGGCGCCAGGACCGTACATAGAGGCGGAAGCCGATATGGGGCAGGCACCGGATAATCCCCCTACAGAGGATGCAGATAGATTATCCACCACAAATTCAGAAGTGGAAAGCGCCATGAATCATAGGCGCCGTCGGGCCGTACTCCGCGACACTTGTTTCTCACCAGAGGCATTTGATGCCTTCAATTCTGGAGAGACGTACCTCCGTGCTGCTCAAGATGGACTAGCCAGAGCCACGGATCAGTATGTAAAGGATGTACGGGTAAGTAAATCTGACGATTATATGTATCAGTAGCCCCTGAGACTTGAAACAGTTAGCAGAACTGATTTAAGGATCATCTTTATTGTGCATGTTCTTACAGAGAAGAATACTCGGCTGTCACAGGAGCTGGAGGAATGCAAGACCCAACTGCGGACCGCATTTGCCGCATTGAAGGAACCGAAAAAGTCCCCCGTTGGTAATATTTACTTTAAAGAATGATGGTTACCATATAGTGTGCGGCGTGGCTGCAGATCTAACAATAGATGTTGCAGATGAATCCGGAGAAAATCCGGAGGACCAGCATGTCGTGCGATAGCTAAAGGCTGGCGAACGCGTGCTGACTGAGGTCAGACGGGAGAAAAACAATCTCCAAGACGCCAATACCAAGCTGAGCGTGGAATTGAAAGACGGTCGAGCCCAGCTTGCAGACTCCGAGAAGGAGAATAAGCGGCTTCGACGCGGCATTTTCAGTAAGTGCTTGAACGAATCCTTTTGAAGGAGTTCGGCGAAGAAGCTGACTAACAACGTTATGTTCGTAGGTATGCTGATGGGTCGTCCCATGGAGGAAATGCCCGGGTCTGCGGGTGATCTTCTATCCGAGCTCTCACAACTTCACGAACAAGTTCGGCAGGTGATGCAAGGTGTTGCCCAGGCCTTGTGGCAATCCGTCTCCCTGCCAGAAGGCATTGCAGAGCTTACGAAGAAGCTCAAGGGAGCACGGCGGCGCTTCCGATTATGGAAGATATCGGCCTGCCGTCAAGGTGCCAGGGAAGCCTGGGCCATGGTGAAGACGCGGTATACCAAGGCTGACCCAAATCACATGTCCGAGGTCGGACCTGTGGGGCCCGACGGAAAAGAGATCCCCGTTAGCTTAGTTTATGGGCAAGTAGAATTAGCCGCAAAGTATTCCCAACAGGATTGTAGGCTAGACCGCCTGTTGGATGGTATAGAAGAGGAATTTAGTCAGTCTGCATGACTATGTAATTAAAGTGACATGTATAATGCCTTCTAACCGGATTGTAGATCATTTGTCATGGCGGACCTTTTCGCTTCAACCTCGGGACCCGATAGTCCGGAGTGTATCCGAATACCCGCTCAGTTATATAAGAACCGGGGTATGCGTGGAGACCAGGCGTAGGGGTCATTAGTGCTTGAACAGACAAGTGCCCAACTAGTTATGTTATATTACATGGGTAGTAAGAAACATATTCCAGGGAGAATAGTTCCGTTAAGGGTTCCTTTCCCTGGGTATGCATGCCCTAAAGTGCATGTCCGGACTGCGATAGAAAACGCAGGAAAAAACATCTGGGGGCACATATGGAAAATAAATAAAAATCATCTTTTGTTCACTGACCGAATATTCCCTTAAGAACGCTAGCTTTCGGCTTCACCCAGTCTGAGATACACATCCGGCTGACCCGACAGTAACAATCGCAGAGGTGCTCCCCTTATGCCCTAGCCGAATTAACGGGAACGTTGGGCATAAATACAAGAGCCAGGCAACCCAGCTTGGCCAAAACTTAAGTCATATCGATGCATATAATGGTGAAAAAGGTACATGCGAAAGTATAACACATGTGCGGGGCATGAGGCCCAGATAAATAATTAAGCTTCTGTGAAAGAAGCCCCCAGGTATGATGAGCACGGCTAGCGCATCTATAATGTGCAAGCGAGGCACAAGTTGGCCCTTGAAGGCCTAGAGAAAGAATAAAAGAAAGAAAGAAAGAAAAACAAGACAGATAATGTATATGCAAAAAATGGACAGAGGAAGGAGACGAACATAGAGTCCGGCGCTAGGCGTAGAATCTTCGGAGCCTGGCCGCGTTCCATGGGTTCGGCTCGAGTCGATTATTCGATGCATCCCGCATACGGTACGCTCCACCGGTCAGAACTTGGTCAATAATGAAGGGACCTTCTCATTTGGGCTCGAGCTTGTTCTTTTTCTTATCTGGCAGGCGTAGAACTAGTTCGCCAACGTTATAAGTTTTGTCCCGTACTTCTCTGCTTTGGTATCTGTGAGCCTGTTGCTGATAAAATGCGGAACTAGCTTTTGCCACGTCGCGCTCCTCCTCCAGGGTGTCCAAACTATCCTGCCGATCGAGCTCGGCTTCTCTTTCTTCATACATGCGCACTCGAGGTGAGTCATGAATTATGTTACAGGGCAAGACTGCCTCTGCGCCGTACACCATAAAGAAGGGTGTATATCTGGTACTACAATTCGGCGTGGTCCGCAGCCCCCAGAGTATGGAGTCGAGCTCCTCTACCCAGTGCGTGTTAGACTCCGTTAAGGACCACACTAATCTGGGTTTGATGCCGCTCATTATAAGACCGTTTGCTTGCTCAACTTGGCCATTGTTTTGTGGGTGATAGACTGAAGCATAATCGAGCTTGATGCCCATTTTGCTGCACCAGAGTTTTACCTTATCGGCCGTGAAGTTCGTGCCGTTGTCAGTGATGATGCTGTGGGGGACGCCATAACGGTGTACGACCCCGGATATGAAGTCTATCACCGGTCCGGATTCGGCTGTTTTTAACATGTTTGGCTTCTATCCATTCGGTGAATTTATCCACCATGGCCAGTAAGTATTTTTTTTCTTTTGGGTTATCCCTTTAAGGGGTCCAACCATGTCAAGCCCCCAGACCGCGAAGGGCCACGTAATGGGGATTGTTTGGAGGGCGATGGGTGGCATGTGGCTTTGATTTGCAAAAAGCTGGCAACCGGCGCAGCGTTGGACCAAGTCCTGTGCGTCTGCCCGGGCCGTCGGCCAATAGAATCCTGCACGGAAGGCCTTGCTTACAAGAGCCCGGGCTGCGGTGTGGTGGCCGCCGAGTCCGGCGTGAATTTCTGCCAAAAGGTTCCGCCCTTCCTCTTCGGAGATGCACCTTTGAAGGACTCCGGTAGTGCTTTTTTTATACAGTTCTCCCTCATGGACCCTGTAGGCCTTAGATCGCCGCACTATGCAGCGTGCCTCATTTTGGTCCTCTGGAAGTTCCTGCCTAGTTAGGTAGGCCAGGAATGGTTCTGTCCACGGGGCTATGATGGCCATTATTACGTGGGCTGAAGGTGTTGTTTCGGTGGCAGAGCCTCCGATTGTGTCAGAGTGTTCGGTATCGAGTGTTGTGGCCGGGTCCGGACTAATATTGCCGGTGTCCCCCTCCCATACCACGGATGGCTTAAACAACCTCTCTAAAAAGATGTGTGGGGGGACCGCATCGCGTTTTGCGCCGATGCGGGCGAGGATATCCACCGCCTGATTGTTTTCCCGAGCCACATGGTGAAATTCGAGCCCCTCGAACCGAGCTGACATCTTTAGGACGGCGTTACGATAGGCCGCCATCTTCGGATCCTTGGCATCAAAGTCTCAATTTATTTGGGATATTGCAAGGTTTGAATCCCCACGCACCTCCAGGCGCTGAATGCCCATGGAAACTGTCATCCGAAGACCATGTAACAGAGCTTTGTATTCGGCTGCATTGTTGGAGTCTGTATACAGTATTTGCAGTACGTATTGAACTGTATCTCCGGTTGGGGACGTCAGGACGACGCCAGCCCCCAGTCCAGCCAGCATTTTGGAGCCGTCGAAGTGCATAATCCAATTGGAGTATGCGTTGTACTCTTTAGGGAGTTCGGCTTCCGTCCATTCGGCGACAAAGTCGGCCAATACTTGCGATTTAATGGCTCGCCGAGGTTTGTATGTTATGTCGAACGGGAGGATCTCAATGGCCCATTTGGAATTTGGCCCGTGGCGTCGCGGTTGTTTATAATATCATTGAGTGGCACCTCCGAGGCTACTGTAATCGAACACTCTTGAAAGTAGTGTCGCAGTTTCCGGGATGCCATGAATACCGCATATGCTATCTTTTGATAATGTGGGTACCGTGATTTGCATGGAGTGAGGACAGCGGATACATAATATATCGGCTTTTGAAGAGGGAATTTATGTCATCCGCTTCTCGTTCGACGATGAGCACTGCGCTTACAACTTGATGAGTTGCCGCAATGTATAATAGCATTGGTTCGCCGATGTTTGGCGCGGCCAGGATTGGGTTGGTTGCCACTATGGCTTTTATTTCTTCCAATCCGGCTGTGGCAGCATCCGTCCACTCGAAGTGTTTGGTGCGCCGAAGGAGGCGATAAAGGGGTAATGCCTTTTCTCCTAAGCGGGAGGTAAAGCGGCTCAGAGCCGCCACACATCCAGTTAACTTCTGGATTTGTTTGAGGTCTGTTGGGGTAGCCAACTGTGACAAAGCTCGATTTTTGGCTGGATTAGCTTCAATACCTCTACTGGAGACAATGAAACCCAGGAGCTTTCCGGCTGGTACGCCGAAAACGCATTTTTCCGGATTGAGCTTGATGTCGTATGTTCGGAGGTTGGCGAATGTGAGCCTCAAGTCGTCTATCAGAGAGTCGACGTGTTTGGTTTTGACGACCACATCATCTATGTATGCCTCTATTGTTTTGCAGATTTGTTTCTCCAGACATGTCTGAATCATGCGCTGATATGTTGCGCCGGCGTTTTTGAGCCCAAAAGGCATTGTGTTGAAACAGAAGGGACCGTATGGTGTGATGAATGCCGTTGCCGCTTGGTCGGACTCTGCCATCTTGATTTGGTGGTAACCGGAGTATGCGTCGAGGAAACACAATGACTCATGTCCTGCGGTAGCATCAATAATTTAATCAATGCGGGGGAGGGGGAAGGGATCCTTTGGGCAAGCTTTATTGAGGTCCTTGAAATCGACACAAAGGCACCATGATTTATCCTTCTTTGGTACCATCACCAGGTTTGCTAGCCAGTCCGGGTGTTTTATTTCTCTGATGAATCCGGCCTCCAATAACTTGGCTAGTTCCTCTCCCATGGCCTATCTCTTAGGTTCGAAGAAACGCCGAAGAGCCTGCTTGACCGGCTTGAATCCCTTTAGGATATTGAGGCTATGCTCGGCCAGCCTGCGTGGGATTCCTGGCATGTCTGGGTGATGCCAGGCGAATATGTCCCAATTCTCGCGCAGGAACTCTCGTAGTGCGGCGTCCACGGCGGGGTTTAACTGTGCCCCGATGGAGGCTGTTTTTGTAGGGTCCGTTGGGTGGACTTGGAATTTGACTATTTCATCCGCTGGTTTAAAAGAGGTGGACTTGGATCTCTTGTCGAGTATCACATCGTCCTTGTCCACTGTGGAGCGTAGCGTGGTTAATTCCTCGGCCGAGAGGGCTTCGGATAATGCCTCGAGGGCCAGTGCGGCTATTTTGTTTTCGGCGCAGAGTGCTGTGTCCGGATCACTGGCGAGGGTGATGATTCCGTTGGGCCCAGGCATTTTGAGCTTCATGTACCCATAATGGGGTACGGCTTGGAAGATCGTGAACGCCTCACGTCCTAAGAGGGCGTGGTATCCACTGCTGAACAGGGCCACTTGAAATGTAATTTCTTCGGACCTATAGTTCTCTGGCGTACCGAATACAACATCTAGTGTGATTTTCCTAGTGCATCGTGCTTCCCGACTGGGTATGATTCCTCTGAAGGTTGTGCTACTTTGCTCAATGCGGTTCCAGTCTATTTCCATTTTTTGAAGAGTTTCCTCATAGATGAGGTTTAATCCGTTGCCGCCGTCCATGAGTACTTTGGTGAGTCGAAAGCCGTCCACGATTGGACTGAGGACCAGTGCGGCTGGTGCTCGGGCTGTTCGGAATTTAGGTTCGTCATTGGCATTGAAGGTAATAGCCGTGTCACTTCATGGATTTATTGCTGCTACGTGGCAGATTTTGGCAATGCTGCGGAGTGTTCGCTTGCGCCTATTATTTGACGCGAAGGTCTCAAAGACTGTTAATACCGTATTGTTGTCCACACGATGGTGCTCTGTGGCATTTGGGATAAGAAGATCCTCACCACTTTTGGCCACCTGCCGGAGTATCCAACATGCTCTAAGGTTGGTATTGTATTCGTTGTGCTATGAATTTTGCAGGGTCCGTTAAGCCATCCCTCCAATACGGTTCCATGCCCTGTAGAGGGTTTTTGCTATTTTGTAATGAACTCGGGTGTCTTATGATAGTGCACCCTTTTACCTCGGACTGGGTGTATATTCGGAGCTAGATTATCCCAAAATTTCGTTTAGGTTTTCCAGGCACTTTCCATCGCATAGTACTTTTGTACTATGGACGCCAAGTCGGCAAAGCGTGATATGTCAAGGCGACTTATGGCGTTAAGGATTCCCTTGTCCGTGCAGTTATTGCAGAAAAGTGAGACTGCATCTTTCTCGCGGCAGTCCTTAACCTTGTTCATCACAAGGAGGAATCTGGCCCAATAATGATGTACTGTTTCATGGGGCTCTTGTCTGATGTGGGAAAGATCATTTATGTCTGGGTGGGTGGGTGGATTTGAGTCCGGACCCCTACCCGATTTGAGACCCAGGGGCCAGGGGTTTCCGATCTTGGAAGTTTGGATTCCGGTATGTTGCCCGATGAGTCTGGCCCGCTGCCTGACTCTAGGTTCAGGGTTTGGGTGATGTCCTCCCGTAAATGGGTATCCGGCTCGGAGAGCTCAGGAATTCGGACATAGTTAGTCCTCAAGATAGAGGAAGAATTGCCGCATTGTTCCTCCACCACCGCAACGCGATGGGTGACCGGTGGAGAGTTAATCTCCCTTCGATCGGGTTTAAGCCCAATCCGATCATAGTCCGTAGTGACTCCCAAGACGGCGATGCGATCCAAGAGTTCGTTTAGGGAAGAGAGCTCCATTGGATCCATCCGCTCGGCGAATTCCGAGCCGACGTGGAGGCTGTTTTTGATGACCCGAGAAGTCATCATCGGCGCAGCGGCCGAACAGGTGGTCATGACGAAACTGCCTAGCCGGAGAGTTTGGCCGATAGCCAGAGCTCCCCCGGTGATAATGTTGTTTTTAACAACGAGATGAGGCATCCATCCTTATGGCGACGTCATAGTGGAACTCTCAATGAAAGCACCAATGTCGGTGTCAAAACCGGCGGATCTCGGGTAGGGGGTCTCGAACTATCTGTCTAAGGCGGATGGTAACAGGAGGCAAGGGACACGTTGTTTTACCCCGGTTTGTGCCCTCTTGATGGAGGTAAACCCTACGTCCTTCTTGATTTATTCTTGATGATATGAGTATTACAAGAGTTGATCTACCACGAGATCGGAGAGGCTAAACCCTAGAAGCTAGCCTATGGTATGATTGTATGTTGTCCTACGGATTAAAACCCTCCGGTTTATATAGACACCGGAGGGGGCTAGGGTTACACAAGGTCAGTTACAAAGGAGGAGATATACATATCCGTATTGCCTAGCTTGCCTTCCACGCCAAGTAGAGTCCCATCCGGACACGAGACAAAGTCTTCAATCTTGTACCTTCGTAGTCCAACAGTCCGGCCAAAGGATATAATCCGGCTGTCAGGAGACCCCCTAATCCAGGACTCCCTCAATAGCCCCCGAACCAGGCTTCAATGACGACGAGTCCGGCGCGCGATGTTGTCTTCGGTATTGTAAGGCGGGTTCTTCTCCAAATTTCGAACGTTTGTTAAGCAGTGTCTGGTCCCATAAATGTTTGGACCTCTTGGCTTCTGCGCCCAATAAGGGCTATCTCCCACGCGTTGAATGAATACGAGGCGCCAGGGCATTTTTACATTCGCCCCCCTAGCCAAATAAATTGTCTATTAAAAGGATGGGGATTCTCAGATCCGATCCATACCATCCTCCCCCAGCGAGAATCCATGAGAGCGCGCTTCGGAAAGATCCATTCCAGCATGGCCGACCTCCGCAGCTCCTCCTCCCGCCACCGTAGCCCTAAGCCCGGTGATTGGGAGTGGTGTTCAGTCCCACACAGTCGATTAATCGAACTGCAGACTAAGGAATTTCTCCCTCCAGCATACATGGTGCCCGTTCGAGCCGGGCTTGCCACCTACAATGGCGGGGAGCAAGCGGAGAGCTTCCCCGGTCCCTCTACGGGGGAGCGGGTCTGCCTTGTTCCTTATTTATTAAGGGACTCGGATTTCCAATTCATCCATTCCTCTGCGGGCTCCTGGAGTTCTACGGCCTCCAATTACACAATTTCACCCTTGCCTCCATTTTACACATCGCCGGCTATGTTGCTCTCTGCGAGTTGTTCCTGGGCTGCGAGGCTCATTTTGAGCTGTGGAAAAGGCTATTTTGCCTCGTCCCTCGCACATAGAGGGGGTCACTTTATCAAGTGGGCGGAGCCGAAATATGGTGCATCGCCGGAACCGGATACCTGTCCGATACCCCGAAGAAGTCGTCCGAAGACTGGCCTTCGTAATGGTTTTATATTGAGGACGTTCCGCTTCCGGACCCTGTTCGGCGGGGTCTTCCTAAGTTCAGCAAAGCTCCTCTGAAGAAACGCCGAAGTTGGCGCCCACAGAGCCCCCAGGAGGAAGATAATGGAGAAGTCCTTTACCTGATGAACCGAATTAAAGCACTGGCTCAATCAGGATTGACAGTAATCGAAGTTATGTCAATATGCATAATGCGGGGAGTGCAACCACTTCAATATCGAGGGCACCCCTTGTGGTGTTTTAACGGGGCGGATGATGCCACCCGTTGCGGGCATAAGGGTCCGGACAATGCTGCCGCTTTAGCAAAAATTCTGTCTGAATTGTTCAAGGGAGAGGAAGAGGAGTTCATCCGCATCAAGCCACGGGATGGATTCTCCATGTACAATCCTCCAAGTTGGGTGAGTTATATCTCCTTACTCCCATTCTTTCCCGCATTCTTTCTCGTACGTATTCACCTTGCCATTTTGCGGCAGGAACTGCGAAAAGCCATAAAGGAGGTCAGCAGCCCCTCCCCACAACCAGAGGACCCTGACCGGGCCCTCGACTCCGGACTCGAAGAAGATCCGGTCATATTCGTGGAGCTGATAGACCGGCAGTTCTATCAGTTAAGCTGCGATGATGCCATGGTGGCCATTACGGCCAACTATCTCGGACTGCTTCCTGCATCGCACGTAAGAAAAACCAAAAATCCCAACTCCAAAAACTAGGATCCCCTTTTAGACACTTCACCTACCATATACATATGGCGTTTTTATAGGGAAGGCATTCGGGACGCCCTGCCGAACCCGCAGCAACTCGCCAACAAGAGGCATCGAGGTGTTGGCGAAGAACATAAAGGTCTTGAAGATCCGAGCCCCCCCCCACCTCTCAGCGCCAAGATGGCAGCCGGAGACGAGGGGACCTAAATTTCTCAGATGACGACGGCGACGGCGGCACGAGAATCCTCCTGACGATGGCGTACAGGAATAGGGTTTCTCTTCTGTCATGACTCTACGTAAATTTTTTGTGTGCCATGCATTTTCCTGCTGCAGGAAAGGATGCTCAGAATCACTTGCAAACAATTGTCTATATGTAATAAGTTGATTGAAAATTAGCCAAGCGCTCTACGGTCACGCCAATTGTGTGATCATGTATTCCATCTAGTTTTCTTTCCTTTTTGTTGTTGGGATTCGGCGAGGTTCGGCAGTCGATCCCAACCTACTTGATCGGTTAGTGGCTTGCCGCTTGTTTGAGGCATGCATTATTTCTTCAAAATTATGGTTTTTGCCATCATCTTGACAAAAAAAATTCTCCATACAAAAGTTGGCAAAAAGCGTCCGGGTTCCACTAAAGACAAGGAATGACTTATGCCTGGGTAGATTGAATTGTCTTGATCAGGAAATAGCGGAGCACTCTACGGTCACGCGAACTGCGTGACAAAGTATTCCATTCATTTTTTTTGTCGGGATTCGCCGAGGTCCGAGAGCTGGTACCAACCTACTTGGTCGGCCGCCGCTTGTTTCAGACACAAAATTTTCTTCTTCGAAATGACCGGTTTTGCCGCTATCGTGACACATACCCCCTCCCCCGCCCACCCTACGACGGCAGAAGCAGCCGGGTTCCACTATATCTAAGAAGGAACAACTTGTGCTTGGATAGGGTACATTGCCTCGAGTGGGAATTGAGGAATAATGTCATTGGACATATGCATTTACCACTTGAATAATGAGGCCAAGTATTTAAAGAAAACACTGGAGATAGCTATTTGATCCATGCCGATAGTATTATATCCAAAGAGATGCAAATGGCAGCTGATCCTGCGTGCCCACAGTGAGATCTGATCTGAAGCGATTTGTTTCTGTTTGTTTCCAACCACACAAACGTTGTTTTAAGATGGGAAATGGTGATGATGTTCGGTCAGGATGATTCTAGAATAATGAGGTGTCATGTCTGAAAACAACAAGCGCATGGCATCGTGTGGGCAGGGCAATCAATGTGCCCGTGTGATGACATTTAGGCCATGAAAGCTATGTTCGCTCAAAAGTGATGACTGATACGTACAACTAGTGGTACCAATTGAGTGATCACCTTGACATTTTTCCCACTTTTGTACCACTACAATGGTGCCATTTCTGCTGCTGCATATTTTTACTCTGCATATATGCTACTCCTTCCATTCCACATAATGTAGTGCGTATAGATTGCAAAGTTTGCCCAAATTTATAGAAAAAACTAAAGACCCTCCACGTGGCCGCTGGCTAGAGCTCCACCAGCTCCACCTTTAGTCCCGGTTGGTAACATCAACCGGGACTAAACGTAATTTTTTTGAATTTTTTTCTCAATTTTCAAATTTCTGAATTATTTTATAATTTAATCTCTAATCACCCACCCCTCATCACTGCTCAATTTAACCTCTAATCTCTAATCACCCCTCATCATTCCAAATCACTAACTTCCCGACTGGTCACCCATCCCTCTCACTACTCCAGCCCGAGCACGCTTAACATTCGGGTTCTATTCTCCTTCGTTTCCAAGTCCGCACTTGTTGTTTTCCTGACAATAGTAAGATGTCAATCCTATTAACCCTCGGGAGTTTAGCTTGAGAATGAAGTCACACATTTCACTGTTTGAGTTTGAAACTATTAGTGTACAAAACAATAATTATTTAGTAACACTAATATTTCTTGAATAAATAGTTTGACCATAGTTTCACCATAGTTTGACCACAGTTTGACCAAAATTCAAAAAAACCAAAATAATTATTTAGTAACACTAACATTTCTTGAATAAGTAGTTTGACCATAGTTTGACCATTGTTAGACCACAATTTGACCAGATTTGACAAAAATTCAAAAAAACTAAAATAATTATTTAGTAACACTAATATTTTTGAATAATTATTTAGTAACACTAATACTTCTTGAATAAGTAGTTTGACCAGGTTTAACGAAAATACAAAAAAACTGAAATTTGAGCATAATTTTTTTCCTTTTAGAATTTGAGGATTCTGATATATTATACGGTTTTTCCGACATCGTATGCAAAAGTTATAGCCGTTTTACATTTTCCCTACATTTTTTGCAAAACATGTCCAAATTTAAGTTTTTAAATTTTCCTAACTAGTAGATGTAGTAATATAAGTACCTCTCGAAGGATTTTATTTTTTGAAGTTTTTATCATTTTAACAAAAAGGCGATCCACGGGGGGGGGGGGGGGGGTAGAGTTTGAAAATGGGACCTTTAGTCCCGGTTTGAGACACAAACCGGGACTAAAGGGCATCGCACCCTTTAATCCCGGTTTGAGACACAAACCGGGACTAAAGGGCATCGCACCCTTTAATCCCGGTTTGAGACACAAACCGGGACTAAAGGGCATCGCACCCTTTAATCCCGGTTTGAGACACAAACCGGGACTAAAGGGCATCGCACCCTTTAGTCCCAATTCGTGTCTCGAACTAGGACTAAAGGTCTAATCTTTAGTCTCGGTTTGAGACACAAACCGGGACTAAAGGGCATCGCACCCTTTACTCTCGGTTCGTGTCTCAAACCGGGACTAAAGGGCTCAGGTGAACCGGGACTAATGCCTTAGCCGCACGAACCGGGACCAATGCTCACATTAGCCCCGGTTCGTGACTGAACCGGGACTAATGTGAATGTTGCCCTCTGACCAAAACCCTGTTTTCTACAAGTGTTATGGAACAGACAGAGTACATGGATATCGAAATTGTTTATCTGCTTGGGTAATTAAGTGTCAAATAAGTAGTGACAATCCTACTATTGTCTCAAATGCTTTGGATTACACATTAAGCTTTCGAGTAGCTATGTCTGGTCACAATGGGAAGTATCATATGCTAGTATCATGCATAGATACTAGTGTATGATACTACTACCTCTACAATGCATAGTACTCCCTCCTTTCAGTTTATAGGGCTTAATTAGAAATCTCTTCAATCAAAGTAGATGATGAATGGTGGAATTAATTTCGTTGTTCGCAAAAGTACTTAATTAGTATGCTCATTTTTCTTAAAAAGTTGTGCATACCGATGCATTAATTAGAACACATGCATGCATGACCGCTAAATGACCAAAACTTCTACATGCATTTGTGAATTTTTCTTGATCCTTGCTTGCAGTGATTTAATACACCTTGAAATTTGAACATGTGATGGTAAGTAGTACTCTCTCCATTCCTAAATACAAGTCTTCTAAGGGATCCCACTATGCACTTCATACGAAGTAAAATGAATGAACCGACACTCTAAAATATGTCTATATGTACATCCATATATACTCCTAGTTTGTAGTAAAATCTCTAAAGAAAAATTGATACTTATAAAACGGAAAAACAAAATTTTAGAGATGAGCCCTATAAACCGAAAAGGAGGAAGTATCATAGTGACCCCATTTATTGCCATGCATGACACATACTAATATGATGAGGTACCATATTATGATACTCACTCCTCTCTTTTCTCATTTAAAATATATGTCATCTCTGTAAAAATGACTAGTTGACATGCATGATACTACGTATGACACTCTCATTGTGACCACCCTAAGGCGTGTGCATACTTTGGAGTTTGGATTATAGGTGAGGGTATGCAGAGACGGTTATGGTGGACTGTAGGATCGAAAGTATGTCTAGAGGGGGGGTGATTAGAATACTTGACCAATTAAAAATCTATCCTTTTCCTAATTTTAGTCTTTGGCATATTTTAGCTATCTTAGCACAAGTCAAGCAATCTTAACATAATTCAAGCAAGCATGCAAAGAGTCTATGAGCAGTGGAAAGTAAAGCATGCAACTTGCAAGAATGTAAAGGGGAGGGTTTGGAGAATTCAAACGCAATTGGAGACACGGATGTTTTTGTCGTGGTTCCGATAGGTGGTGCTATCGTACATCCACGTTGATGGAGACTTCAACCCACGAAGGGTAATGGTTGCGCGAGTCCACGGAGGGCTCCACCCACGAAGGGTCCACGAAGAAGCAACCTTGTCTATCCCATCATGGCCATCGCCCATGAAGGACTTGCCTCACTAGCGGTAGATCTTCACGAAGTAGGCGATCTCCTTGCCCTTACAAACTCCTTGGTTCAACTCCACAATCTTTGTCGGAGGCTCCCAAGTGACACCTAGCCAATCTAGGAGACACCACTCTCTAAGAAGTAACAAATGATGTGTTGATGATGAACTCCTTGCTCTTGTGCTTCAAATGATAGTCTCCCCAACACTGAACTCTCTCTCACAGGATATGAATTTGGTGGAAAGAAGATTTGAGTGGAAAGCAACTTGGGAAGGCTAGAGATCAAGATTCATATGGTGGGAATGGAATATCTTGGTCTCAACACATGAGTAGGTGGTTCTTTCTCAGAAAATGTGTATTGGAAGTGTAGGTATGTTCTGATGGCTCTCTCCACGAATGAAGAGTGGGTGGAGGGGTATATATATAGCCTCCACACAAAAACTAACCGTTACACACAATTTACTAATCTCGGTGAGACCGAATTGAGAAACTCGGTCGGACCGATTTAGCAAACCTAGTGACCGTTAGGATTTTCGGTGGGACTGAGATGCAACTCGGTAGGACCGATATGGTTAGGGTTAGGGCATAACGTAATCTCGGTGTGACCGATTACACAAACTCGGTGGGACCAATTTTGGTAATTAGCTAACCAGAGAGTTGGTCAGGTAAACTCGGTGGGATCGATCGCTCATTTCGGTGGGACCGAAATGTTACAAAAGGGAAACAGAGAGTTTACATTGCAATCTCGGTGGGACCGATCGCTCATCTCGGTAGGACCGAAACGTTACGAAGGGAAACAGAGAGATTACAACCCCATCTCGGTGTGACCGAGATCCCTATCAGTGAGACCGATTTGCCTAGGGTTTGTGGCAGTGGCTATGACATCTGAACTCGGTGGCGCCGGATAGAAAGAGTCGGTGGGGCCGAGTTTGACTTTTGGTTTAGGTCATATGTGGATGTGGGAAGGTAGTTGAGGGTTTTTGGAGCATATCACTAAGCACTATGAAGCAAGAACCTCATCAAGCAACACCTCATCCCTCCTTGATAGTATTGGCTTTTCCTATAGACTCAATGTGATCTTGGATCACTAAAATATAAAATATAGAGTCTTGACCTTTGAGCTTGAGCCAATCTTTTTGTCCTTAGTATTTTGAGGGGTCCACTTTCCTCATCCATGCCATGCCATTCATTGAGCTTTTCCTGAAATATCAATCTTGGAATAGCATTAGCTCAATGAGCTATATGTTGTTAGGAATTACCAAAACCACCGAAGGATAGTTGCACTTTCAATCTCCCCCTTTTTGGTAATTGATGACAACATATAGATCAAAGCTTCGACAAATGATAATAAGAGTGAAAAACATTGTCGCTTTGAGAAGTATGTGAAAAGCAAGAGCTCCCCCTAAATTTGTGCATAGTTTATGATTTGCTTTGGACTGCAAATGCACAGAGAATTAGGCTCATGGGTTACTCTTCCATGTCACATACATCTTGGTGGAGCGCTCAAAATGATAATAATTAAATACATGCACTCATCACCAAGCAAAGTGAATGATCATATAAGGATAAAATGATAATGTCATGCAACAAGCATTAATGTAGCATATGATCAAACACACATGATCATCCAAGTATCACACAGACAGAAAGTATCTCAAACAAGCAAAGCAAATAAAGTTCAACCACCAAAGCAAGAGAGAATAAAAAGCAACGCTCTCTCTCGAAGCCTATGATCTATACATTTTTCTCCCCCTTTGGCAACAAGTTACCAAAAAGTTCCTAGAAAATGCATAGCACTAAATCGTCTCTCAGGCTTGGTCTTCAGGTGGAGGTGTCCAGATAACTCCAAGAACAAAGGCTTCAGTCGATGTAGATGGAGCTGATGGAGTAGGTGCTGGAGCTGGTGGCACTGAAGCTGTAGCTGGTGCAGATGAAGTGGCTCTGGTGTCTGGAACAGGCACTGTAGCAGACCTCTGAGCTCTAGGCACTCTGGCAAATGCATCAGTGGTTGTCTTGTCCTTCCTCTCCTGCATATCATCCTGAAGTTGCTCCACAACAGACTGGATCTCAGTTACCTTCACATCCAAGTCATAGAACTTCTGCTCCATGATCCTCTCCAAGCTCTCCTGGTTTAGAGTCAGGGTGACCAGTCCCTTCTCAATCCTCAGAGTGGAGGCAATCAAGTAGCCAAGCTGAGCTTGCTTGCTCTTCAGAAGATACTGAGATGCTTCTTCAGTAGTTGGCATCCTTGCAGCCTTTTCAGCCTTTGCCTTCTCCTTCTTGGCTTGTGCATGCACAGAAGATGGTTCATTTTCATCCATCACCACAGTGTTGTCCTCAAATTCTGGGTAGATGGGCAGGTGCTCCTTGTCCAGCAGATATGTGCCAGTGCCCAACTTGGACTTAATCAACTCCTGGATCTGTGGGGCATACTCACAACTCCTCTTCTGATCTGCAGCTGTCCCCTTTATGGTTTCCAATATTAGGCTCATGACTTTGAACTTCTGTGGGACATCAAAGATGTGAAGCAAGTTTATTGCATGGCCTCTGATCATCTTGTGATCTCCTGACTTTGGCAAGAGAGTGTGCCTGAGGATCCAGTTGAAAGTTGGCAATCCTGACAGAAGGTAATGTATAGATCCAAACTTATGTGTCTCAAGAGCAGCATCTGGGATCTCCTTGTACATGTGTGCCATGGAGTTGTGATCCTTCTTCTTCTTGGCATAGACATCCAAGTCATCTTCACTCTCTTCTGGAGCATTGATCAATTTCGCCCATTCAGCAACCGTTGACTGGTACCTAGTGCCTTCAGACATCCAGATAATCCTTCCATCTGGGTAGAAGTGAGATGTGGAGTAGAACTGCATGATGAGCTCATCATTCCATTTTGTGAGCTTCTGAGCCACAAACTCATCAACTCCACAAGCCTTGAAGCTGTCATATACACCAGGGAAGTGATCCTCATTTTCCTCAATGAATGTGTGAAAGCACAAGTGCTCCCTGGGTGGTTTTGGTAATTAATGTCAACATATCTCTTGTTGGACTAACACTTTTACCTAGTATGTTTCAGATAAGTTCAACAATGGAGTCGCATGGACTAGAGGATGTGGAACCCCTTCAAGATGCTAAGGACAAAGGATTGGCTCAAGCTTCAAGATCAAGACTCTACATTTTCTATTTTAGTGATCCAAGATCACATTGAGTCTATATGAAAAGCCAATACTATCAAGAGGGGATGAGGTGTTGCTTAATGGCTTGCTTGCTCAAAGTGCTTAGTGATATGCTCCAAAACCCTCAACTACCTTCCCACATCCACATATGACCTAAACCCTCAACTATCTATCCGGCGCCACCGAGTTTCAAATGTCATAGCCACTGCCAGAAACTCTAATCAGTTCGGTCTCACCGATGGGATCTCGGTCTCACCGAGATGGGCTTGCAAACTCTCTGTTACCTGTTGGAATATTTTCGGTCCTATCGAGATATGCAATCGGCCCCACCGAGTTTGCTTGGCCAACTCTGTGTTTCGCTTATTACCCAAATCGGTCCCACCGAGTTTGAGTAATCGGTCAAACCGAGTTTTGGTTTTACCCTAACCCTAGCACATCAGTTCCACCGAGTTGAACTAGTCGGTCCCACCGAAAATCCTAACGGTCGCTAGGTTTGCTGAATCGGTCCGACCGAGTTTAACCATTCAGTCCCACCGAGTTTGGCAAATTGTGTGTAATGGTTAGATTTTGTGTGGAGGCTATATATACCCCTCCACCCACTCTTCATTCGTGGAGAGAGCCATCAGAACATACCTATACTTCCAATACACATTTTCTGAGAGAGAACCACCTACACTTGTGTTGAGGTCAAGATATTCCATTCCAACCATATGAATCTTGATCTCTAGCCTTCCCCAAGTTGCTTTCCACTCAAATCTTCTTTCCACCAAATCCAAATCCTGTGAGAGAGAGTTGAGTGTTGGGGAGACTATCATTTGAAGCACAAGAGCAAGGAGTTCATCATCAACACACCATTTGTTACTTCTTGGAGAGTGGTGTCTCCTAGATTGGCTAGGTGTCACTTGGGAGCCTCCAACAAGATTGTGGAGTTGAACCAAGGAGTTTGTAAGGGCAAGGAGATCGCCTACTTCATGAAGATCTACCGCTAGTGAGGCAAGTCCTTCGTGGGCGACGGCCATGATGGAATAGACAAGGTTGCTTCTTCGTGGACCCTTTGTGGGTGGAGCCCTCCGTGGACTCGCGCAACCGTTACCCTCCGTGGGTTGAAGTCTCCATCAACGTGGATGTACGATAGCACCACCTATCGGAACCACGACAAAAACCTCCGTGTCTCCAATTACGTTTGAATACTCCAAATACTTCTCCTTACATTCTTGCAAGTTGCATGCTTTACTTCCCGCTGCTCATATACTCGTTGCATGCTTGCTTGATATGTATTGTGTTTGTTAAACTTGTTCTTAAACTCCACTTAAACTTAAGAATATTAAAAACTGCAAATTTTGGCAATTAGTGTCTAATCACCCCCCCTCTAGACACCTCTTCTCGATCCTTTCAATTGGTATCAGAGCATTGGTCTCCATTGCCTTGGTTTAAACACCATTGGAGGTAGATGGATGTGTCTACTTTGGGGAGTCTTAGACATAGGGTGCCTATTCTTGATGGAGAGTATTTTCATGAGTGGAAAAATGAAATGCTTGAGATTTTCAATGAATATCATTTGAACAAGTACATTACTAGCCCTTGTGCACCTCATGTTGATCCTTTGCACCCTACCCTAGATGAAGATATTGACATGATTCGCAATCTTAGAACTGTTAATCTTATCACTAGAGGCTTGCCTAGAAACTTGATTGGATGTTTGCCGACTCTTAAGTGTGCCTACACCATATGGAAATTTCTTGAGGAACTCTTTCCTAATTACTCCTTGAAAGATCTAGATGAAATCCTCCATAAGTCTATTGCTTTGATTAAGATGAGTTCCAATGATCCCAAATTTGGTGACTGCTTATTTGAGCTTACTGATCTTACGAGTGCCAAAGGAGATGTTGGAATCATTAGCAATATCATTTCTAGAGCTATTAGAATTCATAAAGATAACTATAGAAATTATCATTTATCTAATGAATTGCCCTCTCTAGGAATTGATCAATCACAAGATGATGTTGAACATGAATACTCGGATGATGATGATGATGATGATGATGATGATGATGATAGTGATTATGATCTCGATGATGCGATGAGACACTTTGGTCTTATGGCAAATCTTCGCGGCTACATGGCTGGAGGAAAGGGATGGGTCCTTGATAGTGGATGTATTGATCATATGACCGGAGATAAAGACATGTTCTGTGAGCTTGCTGAAAATGACGGCCCTCGAAAGTATGTCACTTTTGGTGATAATTCTAAGGGTAAGGTGGTTGGCCTTGGTAAGGTGGCCATCTCACATGATAGCTCCATACAAAATGTCATGCTCGTTGAATCTCTTGGCTACAACTTACTTTCAGTATCTAGACTTGCTGATTTCGGTTTCAGTGTCCTATTTACTGAAGTAGACTGCCAAGTGTTTCGTAGAGATAATCATAAAATGGTCTTTACCGGTATACGTAGAGGAGATATTTACATTGTTGATTTCACTAAAAAGGCTCAACCTAAAACTTGCTTAATTGCCAAATATTCTAAAGGCTGGTTGTGGCATAGAAGACTAGGTCATGTTGGTATGCGAAATCTTGATAAGCTTATTAAAGGTGATCATATCCTTGGAATAAAAGATGTCATATTTGACAAGGATAGACTTTGTAGTGCTTGTCAAGCAGGGAAACAAGTTGGAGGAAGTCACCGCGCGAAGAACATCATGACCACAAGAAGACCACTCGAGCTACTTCACATGGATCTCTTTGGTCCAGATGCCTATAAGAGTCTCGGTGGTAACTCATTTGGTCTAGTTATAGTTGATGATTTTTCAAGATTTACGTGGGTGTTCTTTCTTGATGACAAATCGCAGGTCCAAAAGATCTTCAAAAACTTCGCTAGGAAGGCCCAAAATCAGTTTGAAGTGAAGATCAAGAAGGTTCAGAGTGACAACGGAACGGAGTTCAAGAACGCAAATGTGGACACCTTTCTTGACGAAGAAGGGATTTCACATGAGTTCTCGGCTACGTACACACCTCAACAAAATGGAGTTGTTGAAAGGAAGAACCGGACTCTTATCGAGATGGAAAGAACGATGCTTGATGAGTACAAAACACCAAAGCACTTTTGGGCGGAAGCGGTTGAGACAGCTTGTCATGCAATAAATCGCTTGTATCTTCACAAGCTACTCGGAAAGACGGCATACGAGCTCCTCACCGGTAACAAACCCCAAGTTGGATACTTTCGAGTATTCGGCTCAAAGTGCTACATTCTTGATAAGCATCGTCGTTCTAAATTTGCTCCTAAATCTCATGAAGGTTTCCTACTTGGTATGGCTCAAACTCTCACACTTACCGTGTCTACAAAAATTTCACCCGAAAGGTTGAAGAGACGGTAGATGTGAAGTTTGATGAATCTAACGGCTCGCAAGTAGAGCAATTGCCAATTGATGTAGGAGACAAAGACCCTTCGGAAGCAATTCAAGACTTGTCCATTGGCAAGATTCGTCCAACGGAAGTGAAGGAGAGTACCTCGTCCGTCCAAGTGGAACCTTCTACCTCACGACAAGGTGAACCAAGAGTTGATACGGAAGCATCCACAAGTGGGACACGCCAAGATGAAGAAAACGAGGAAGCGCACCAAGATGAACATCAACAACCTCCTTCTCCACCACGAGAAGAGAACGACAATGTCAACAATGTAGAAGGCCAAGAAGAAGCACAAGATGAAGAGGATGTTCCACCCCGACCCAAGAAAAAGCTTTCACGAGTTCGAGCAAGAATTGCTAAGGATCATCCCGTCGAGCAAATCTACAATGATATCCAAACCGGGAGAATCACTCGCTCTAAAACTCGTTTAGCTAACTTTTGTGAACATTACTCATTCATCTCTAGCATTGAACCTATGAAGGTTGAAGAAGCATTGGAGGATCCGGATTGGATAAACGCTATGCATGAAGAGCTACACAACTTTGAGAGAAATCAAGTGTGGACATTAGTCGAGAAACCCGACAACAACCACAACATCATTGGTACCAAATGGGTGTTTCGCAACAAGCAAGATGAAGATGGACAAGTGGTTCGCAACAAAGCACGTCTCGTCGCCCAAGGCTACACACAAGTTGAAGGTATGGACTATGCTGAGACATATGTGTTGGAAATATGCCCTAGAGGCAATAATAAAAGCATTATTATTATATTTCCTTGTTCATGATAATTGTCTTTATTCATGCTATAATTGTGTTATCCGGAAATCGTAATACATGTGTGAATAATAGACACCAACATGTCCCTAGTAAGCCTCTAGTTGACTAGCTCGTTGATCAACAGATAGTCATGGTTTCCTGACTATGGACATTGGATTTCATTGATAATGGGATCACATCATTAGGAGAATGATGTGATGGACAAGACCCAATCCTAAACATAGCATAAGATCGTATAGTTCGTTTGCTAGAGTTTTCCAATGTCAAGTATCTTTTCCTTAGACCATGAGATCGTGTAACTCCCGGATACCGTAGGAGTGCTTTGGGTGTACCAAACGTCACAACGTAACTGGGTGACTATAAAGTTATACTACGGGTATCTCCGAAAGTGTCTGTTGGGTTGACACGGATCAAGACTGGGATTTGTCACTCCGTATGACGGAGAGGTATCACTGGGCCCACTCGGTAGTGCATCATCATTATGAGCTCAAAGTGACCAAGTGTCTGGTCACGGGATCATGCATTACGGTACGAGTAAAGTGACTTGCCGGTAACGACATTGAACAAGGTATTGGGATACCGACGATCGAATCTCGGGCAAGTAACATACCGATTGACAAAGGGAATTGTATACGGGGTTGCTTGAATCCTCGACATCGTGGTTCATCCAATGAGATCATCGAGGAGCATGTGGGAGCCAACATGGGTATCCAGATCCCGCTGTTGGTTATTGACCGGAGAGTCATCTCGGTCATGTCTGCATGTCTCCCGAACCCGTAGGGTCTACACACTTAAGGTTCGGTGACGCTAGGATATGTATATGCAGTAACCCGAATGTTGTTCAGAGTCCCGGATGAGATCCCGGACGTCACGAGGAGTTCTGGAATGGTCCGGAGGTAAAGAATTATATATAGGAAGTGCTATTTCGGCCATCGGGACAAGTTTCGGGGTCACCGGTATTGTACCGGGACCACCGGAAGGGTCCCGGGGGTTCACCGGGTGGGGCCACCTGCCCCAGGGGGGCACATGGGCTGTAGGGGGTGCACCTTGGCCTACATGGGCCAAGGGCACCATCCCCAAGAGGCCCATGCGCCTAGGGTTTCCAAAGGGGAAGAGTCCCACAAGTGGAAGGCTCCCCTAGGTGCCTTGGGGGGAAGGGAAACCTCCCTTGGCCGCCGCCCCCCTAGGAGATTGGATCTCCTAGGGCCGACGCCCCCCCCCTAGGCCCTCCTATATATAGTGGGGGAAGGAGGGCTTTTTCACCCCATGCCTTTGGTGCCTCCCTCTCCCTCTCCAACACATCCTCCTCCTCCATAGAGCTTGGCGAAGCCCTGCCGGAGTACTGCAGCTCCATCACCACCACGCCGTCGTGCTGTTGCTGGAGCCATCTTCCTCAACCTCTCCTTCCCCCTTGCTAGATCAAGAAGGAGGAGACGTTACGCTGACCGTACGTGTGTTGAACACGGAGGTGCCGTCCGTTCGGTGCTAGGATCTCCAGTGATTTGGATCACGTCGAGTACGCCTTCCTCATCCCCGTTCTTTGAACGCTTCCGCGCGTGATCTACAAAGGTATGTAGATGCAATCCGATCACTCGTTGCTAGATGAACTCCTAGATGGATCTTGGTGAAACCGTAGGAAATTTTTTGTTTTCTGCAACGTTCCCCAACAATATGCTCCCGTTGCGAGACTTGAGTCCATTCGCATCTTACTTGCTTATGCTAATCACCATAATATCACCTTGTACCAAATGGACATTAAGAGTTCTTTTCTAAATGGCAAAATCGAAGAGGAAGTTTATGCTAAGCAACCTCCCGGCTTCGTCAATCCTAAGAAACCTAATCATGTTTACAAACTTCACAAAGCCCTTTATGGTCTTAAACAAGCTCCTAGAGCATGGTATAAATGCTTGACCAAGTTCCTTATTGAAAAAGGCTTTGAAATTGGTAAAATTGATTCTACTCTTTTTAATAAAAGGGTTAATGGAGAACTATTTGTGTGCCAAATTTATGTTGATGGTATCATATTTGGTTCAACTAACCCTCATTTTAGTGAGAAGTTTGGAAAGCTAATGTCGGAGAAGTTTGAGATGTCTATGATGAGTGAACTCAAATTCTTTCTCGGTTTGCAAATCAAGCAAACTAAGGAAGGTACCTTTGTCTCTCAAACGAAGTACACCAATGACTTATTCAAGAAGTTCAATATGCAAGAATGCAAAGGTATGACTACACCCATGCCTACTAGTGGACATCTTGATTTGACCAAAGATGGTGAGCCGGTTGATCAAAAGGTTTATCGCTCTATGATTGGTTCATTGTTATATCTATGTGCCTCTCGTCCCGATATTATGCTAAGTGTGTGCATGTGTGCATGATATCAAGATGCTCCTAAAGAATGTCATCTTAAGGCTGTGAAAAGGATAGTGAGATACCTAATCCATACACCAAATTTTGGCATTTGGTATCCTAAGAGGTCCTCTTTTGATCTTGTTGGCTACTCCGATTCGGACTATGCCGGAGACAAGGTTGATAGAAAGTCCACTTCGGGTACTTGTCAATTCCTTGGTAGATCTCTTGTGTCTTGGTCTTCCAAGAAACAAAACTCAGTATCCTTATCCACCGCCGAAGCGGAATACATTGTCGCTGGTTCATGTTGCGCTCAATTACTTTGGATGACCCAAACTCTTAAAGATTATGGGATATATGTGAAGCATGTTCCATTGCTATGTGACAATGAAAGTGCTATTAAGATTGCTCACAATCCCGTGCAACATTCTCGAACTAAGCATATTGAAGTTCGTCATCATTTCATTCGAGATCATGTTGCAAAAGGGGATATTAACCTTAAGCATGTCCGCACCGATAAGCAATTGGTGGATATATTCACTAAACCACTTGATGAGAAAGTGTTTTACAGGTTGAGAGGTGAATTGAAAATCATTGATGCTTCAAACTTGGAGTAGGAACTCCATTTGATACATGCGGGGCATGAGCCTATGACTAATCCTTGATATTTCTCTTCTGATGCTATTCATATGTCTTGGATATATTTGTACCTTGCATGTTATCTAACCCGTGTAGGTACTTGGTTGAATCTAAATATATGAGATTGCAACTCACTCACATCTTGAGAAATCTCTACATCACCAAGTCTCTACACAATGGTGGTTGAAGACAAGGAAGCACGAAACCATTCAAACATATCCTTTGGCAAATTCCATGATGAGTCTCATGATTGTCATTTTGGATACACAAGTGCTCTTCCTTGCAAAGCTAACCCATGTAGGTAGATGAACTCAAACTCCAAGTGGTGCTCCCAACCCTTGATGAACTACATCAACCTTGAGCAACCCACACAAGTTCAACTACATGAACAAGATCAACACCACCACCCAAGGTATGTTATTCCATCTTAGAGAAGCTTTACTCCAAGTCATGAGTCAAAGCAACTCGACAAGATATGAATACACCAAAAGGCTTAAACGAAAAATGGTAACCCCATTTTGAGCTTAAACGATGAGTATGACCTATGATCAAGTGCTCTCACTTGACTCCCAAGTCAATATACTCTAACATAGGTGACTTTGTCACCGACCATTTCTAGATGAAGTTCTCTAGTGTTTCTCCGTGCTTTTGCATTTGCATATTTGTTTCCCCTTTCAAAAAAAACTTCATCTAGAACTTTTAGTTTCTTTTCTTTCCTTTTTGTTCTGCATTTTCTGCATCCAATTCATTGCAAATCTTTCAGTTAATTCCTTGCATATCCTTGTGAGATATTACTTGTCTAGTGAGCTGAGGTGACAAGTGGTTTCACTCTGATGAACTCGGTCACACCGGTTTGTTCTCTTCGGCCCAACCGAAATCCTTCGGTGCAACCGAAGCACACAACTCGGAGTCACCGATTTCATCACAGGAAAACCAACTTGCCACTTATTCCTGATTTCTGTTTGCTCGAGCTCCACTCAATGATTCTTGTCCTCTGCCAGCATCATATTAGACATGCTGCTTTGCTCTGTGACTCAAGGACCAACCCATTTGTATCACATGTCCAGAAGAGCCCTTCTTGGAAATTGATGTCAAATGGGGAGAGAGAGATCACATCAAAGCTTAATCCTTCCTATAGGGGGAGAAAGAGAGAGTACTTATGGGGAGAGAGTTTCTCAACTAGGAGAAAGTAATATCATCAAAGACCCCAGATGCTTGGTGTTCAAGAGGAGAGATGTCACATGTCTTTAAGAGGGGAAAGACATGTTTGGTTGCTTGCTTTAGCTCAAGCTCTGTTGTTTCTTTTTGTTGCTCTGATTTTCTGTTCCCTATCTTCTCCCAATATCCCATGCAGATTCAGGGGGAGCAAGACATCTAAGGGAAGGAAATCTCTGATTTTATTGCATATCTTTACCTTTGGGGGCATGTCTATATCCAATGTGGTACTTAGTACTCACTCTACATGTCATCCCAGTCTTGGTTCTCTTGTGGTTTCACTTGTTTGCTCTGGTCAGTAGGTGTATCTGTGTTATTTAACCTTGTTTGCGCAGGTCCATCCCATCCTAAGCCAACTCAAGACCACAAGGTAAGTATATGCATCATAGTCATGTGAATGAGAAGTTCTTGCTGATGTACATACTGTTTGCAAAAAGGACTCATGAGCATGAAGGTACATTTCTCACATTCACATCATTTGCTCTGATGCATATAGCCAAGATACATGTAACACATTGCTTACGCTGTCATGTTTACGCATTCACATGCTCCTATATTCAATATTCACATGATTGCATACATGTAGGGGGAGCCTATGCATGTTACATGTCTTTCCAAAGCTTTACTTGCTATTCTCTATATCTTTATCTAAAGCTTTGATGTATGTTGTCATCAATTACCAAAAAGGGGGAGATTGAAAGCACAAGTGCTCCCTGGGTGGTTTTGGTAATTAATGTCAACATATCTCTTGTTGGACTAACACTTTTACCTAGTATGTTTCAGATAAGTTCAACAATGGAGTGACATGGACTAGAGGATGTGGAACCCCTTCAAGATGCTAAGGACAAAGGATTGGCTCAAGCTTCAAGATCAAGACTCTACATTTTCTATTTTAGTGATCCAAGATCACATTGAGTCTATATGAAAAGCCAATACTATCAAGAGGGGATGAGGTATTGCTTAATGGCATGCTTGCTCAAAGTGCTTAGTGATATGCTCCAAAACCCTCAACTACCTTCCCACATCCACATATGACCTAAACCAAAAGTCAAACTCGGCCCCACTGATTCTATCTATCCGGCGCCACCGAGTTTCAAATGTCATAGCCACTGCCAGAAACCCTAATCAGTTCGGTCTCACCGATGGGATCTCGGTCTCACCGAGATGGGCTTGCAAACTCTCTGTTACTTGTTGGAATATTTTCGGTCCCACCGAGATATGCAATCGGCCCCACCGAGTTTGCTTGGCCAACTCTCTGTTTCGCTTATTACCCAAATCGGTCCCACCGAGTTTGAGTAATCGGTCAAACTGAGTTTTGGCTTTACCCTAACCCTAGCACATCGGTTCCACCGAGTTGAACTAGTCGGTCCCACCGAAAATCCTAACGGTCACTAGGTTTGCTGAATCGGTCCGACCGAGTTTAACCATTCGGTCCCACCGAGTTTGGCAAATTGTGTGTAACAGTTAGATTTTGTGTGGAGGCTATATATACCCCTCCACCCACTCTTCATTCGTGGAGAGAGCCATCAGAACATACCTACACTTCCAATACACATTTTCTGAGAGAGAACCACCTACACTTGTGTTGAGGTCAAGATATTCCATTCCAACCATATGAATCTTGATCTCTAGCCTTCCCCAAGTTGCTTTCCACTCAAATCTTCTTTCCACCAAATCCAAATCCTGTGAGAGAGAGTTGAGTGTTGGGGAGACTATCATTTGAAGCACAAGAGCAAGGAGTTCATCATCAACACACCATTTGTTACTTCTTGGAGAGTGGTGTCTCCTAGATTGGCTAGGTGTCACTTGGGAGCCTCCAACAAGATTGTGGAGTTGAACCAAGGAGTTTGTAAGGGCAAGGAGATCGCCTACTTCGTGAAGATCTACCGCTAGTGAGGCAAGTCCTTCGTGGGCGACGGCCGTGATGGAATAGACAAGGTTGCTTCTTCGTGGACCCTTTGTGGGTGGAGCCCTCCGTGGACTCGTGCAACCGTTACCCTCTGTGGGTTGAAGTCTCCATCAACGTGGATGTACGATAGCACCACATATCGGAACCACGACAAAAACCTCCATGTCTCCAATTGCGTTTGAATACTCCAAACCCTTCTCCTTACATTCTTGCAAGTTGCATGCTTTACTTCCCGCTGCTCATATACTCGTTGCATGCTTGCTTGATATGTATTGTGTTTGTTAAACTTGTTCTTAAACTCCACTTAAACTTAAGAATATTAAAAACTGCAACTTTTGGCAATTAGTGTCTAATCACCCCCCCCTCTAGACACCTCTTCTCGATCCTTTCATTGTCCAATCGACCCATCTCATGTCACACACTATGGGCTTCTTGTCAAGCAAGATGGTCTCATAGAAGTCCTGATGTTCCTTTGTATGGAACCTATAGTCCACAGCAGTCCTTCTCCTGGTGGCATATGGATCAGACTCTCTCCATAGCCTTAGACCTGAGTCCTTCCTGATCTTCATGTTCTCTGCAACTGGATGAGCATCATTGTGATCTGGAATTTTTGGCTTCAATTTCCTCAATACAACATAATCATCTTCTTCTTCCATTGCAACTTCAGGCATTGGGGCCTTGTTCTTCTCTGTAGCTGGAATGTTCCTGGTACTCCTCTTTGGTGCAGTTTTGGGTTTTGGAACAGCTGGCTTAGAAGCTTCTTTGGGCTTAGATGAAGCAGCCCCTGACCTTATGGCATCTCCCATAAGTTTTTGTGCCTTAGGTGCTGGTGCAGCATCTTCTTCCTCTTCCTCTTCAGAGTCTCTCATGATTGAGGATCTCCCAAGCACTCTGGCAGTGGTCTTCTTGACCCTCTCTTTCCTCTTCTTCCCTTCTGCAGCACCCTCTTTGGGTTCAGATTCCAAAGGTACTTGAGTAGAGGCTCTGGCTTTAGACATGGGAATTCTCTTTGCAGGTACTTTGGTCTTCATACCAGGCTTAGTGGCAGTAGCAATGCTATATTCCTTTTTAACCACTTTCTTCTTGGAAGTGGCCTCATCCTCAACTGCCACATAGTCTTCATCCTTAGACTCAGAAGTTTTCTTCTTTCTGGCCCTGGTGGCAGCCTTTGGCAGATTGCTTGGTGTGCTCCTGCTGCCATCATCTGAGCTGCTAGAGGGACTAGTGCCCTCACTCAAGTGAACCTGCTCCTCTAACTTGTTCTGGCTGTCACTTTGATCAGACATATTGCAATCTCTGACAACTGACCCTGTGAATAGATTATAGTGTTGGAAATATGCCCTAGAGGCAATAATAAATTAGTTATTATTATATTATATTTCATTGTTCATGATAATCGTTTATTATCCATGCTAGAATTGTATTGATAGGAAACTCAGATACATGTGTGGATAAATAGAGAACACCATGTCCCTAGTAAGCCTCTAGTTGACTAGCTCGTTGATCAATAGATGGTTACGGTTTCCTGACCATGGACATTGGATGTCATTGATAACGGGATCACATCATTAGGAGAATGATGTGATGGACAAGACCCAATCCTAAGCCTAGCACAAGATCGTGTATTTCGTATGCTAAAGCTTTTCTAATGTCAAGTATCATTTCCTTAGACCATGAGATTGTGCAACTCCCGGATACCATAGGAGTGCTTTGGGTGTGCCAAACGTCACAACGTAACTGGGTGGCTATAAAGGTACACTACTGGTATCTCCGAAAGTGTCTGTTGGGTTGGCACGAATCGAGACTGGGATTTGTCACTCCGTGTAACGGAGATGTATCTCTGGGCCCACCCGGTAGGACATCATCATAATGTGAACAATGTGACCAAGGAGTTGGTCACAGGATGATGTGTTACGGAACGAGTAAAGAGACTTCCGGTAACGAGATTGAACAAGGTATCGGGATACTGACGATCGAATCTCGGGCAAGTATCGTACCGATAGACAAAGGGAATTGTATACGGGATTGATTGAATCCTTGACATCGTGGTTCATCCGATGAGATCATCGTGGAGCATGTGGGAACCAACATGGGTATCTAGATCCCGCTGTTGGTTATTGACCAGAGAGTTGTCTCGGCCATGTCTGCATGACTCCTGAACCCGTAGGGAAAGTATGTACGCGGTTACCGAATGTTGTTCGGAGTCCCGGATGAGATCCCAGACGTCACGAGGAGTTCCGAAATGGTCTGGAGGTAAAGATCAATATATAGGAACTATGGTTTTGACCACGGGAAGTGTTCCGGGCATCACCGGTAGTGTACTGGGACCACCGGAGGGGTCCGGGGGTCCACCAGGTGGGGCCACCAGCCCCGGAGGCATACATGGGACAATAGTGGGAAGGGACCAGCCCCTAGGTGGGCTGGGGTGCCTCCCACCAAGGACCAAGGCGCCTCCAAGAGGGGAGGGGGCAAACCCTAGGGCAGATGGGCCCTAAGGCCCACCCCACGTGCGCCTCCCCCTCTCCCCCTTGTGACTGCCACCCTAGATGGGATCTAGGGCTGCCGCACCCCTTGGGGTGGAAACCCTAGGTGGGGGCGCAGCCCTCCCTCTCCCCCTATATATAGTGGAGGCAAAGGGGCAGCCCAACACACGAAGTTCTTCCCCTGTTGGCGCAACCCTACCCCTCTCCCTCCTCGTCTCTCGTAGTGCTTGGCGAAGCCCTGTTGGAGTCCCACGCTCCTCCACCACCACCACGCCGTCGTGCTACTGCTGGACGGAGTCTTCCCCAACCTCTCCTTCTCCCCTTGCTGGATCAAGGCGTAGGAGACGTCACCGGGCTGCACGTGTGTTGAACGCGGAGGCGCCGTTGTTTGGCGCTTAGATCGGAATCAACCGCGATCTGAATCGCTACGAGTACGACTCCTTCATCCGTGTTCTTGCAACGCTTCCGCTTAGCGATCTAAAAGGGTATGTAGATGCACTCTCCTTCCCCTCGTTGCTAGATTACTCCATAGATTGATCTTGGTGATGCGTAGAAAATTTGAAATTTTTGCTACGATCCCCAACATATAGATGAGGTAGAGTGGATGAGCATCACAAAATACAGAGGTTTTTGCAAAAGAATGAATCAAAAACTTAGTTTAGTTTTCCTCAAAAAGCATTTCGGATCAACCGATTTGTAAACTCGGTGATACCGAAGCAGCTTTTGGAACCTAAACTAGTGAACTCGGTCAGACTGAGTCACAGTTTGGTGGCACCGAGACTGCTAAGGTTTCACAAAGTCCTGAACTCGGTCACACCGATTTGCAATTCTCGGTCAGACCGAGAATCGCATGTGCAATGGCCTGAGCCGAATCGGTGGTACCGAGTTCCACAACTCGGTTGGTCCGAGATGGTTTCGGCGGAAACCTAACCCTAAATTTTCAAATAATCTCTAATCTATGGAGTGTTTTGACTGGATAGGATAGTTTCAATCGTGGCAAGATTCATGGCGAACACAATGTGCTAGGAATCGGATAAGGATAGCACAATGATCAAGTTCATACCCTAGTTCGGCGATGAACTCGCTACGGCGGCAACGGCGGGGATGATTCCCGTTGACGGCGGCGGAGACTAGCGGCAGGAGGCAACTGGCGACGAGGAGGACGATCCGGAGACCCTGGAGGCAGAGCGGGCTAAGCGCGGGCGAAAGAGTTCGGAGAAAATTTCCAACATTTTGCCCGTTGGTATATATAGCCCGACCCTGTCGGTGTGATCGAATGGAACAACTCGGTGGCACCGAGATGCATAACTGCAAGCAGTTTCTGCAACTCGGTGTGACCGAAAAGTTCAAATCGGTTGCACCGAGATTGAAAACCTAGATCGACTTAGTGATCTCGGTATGACCAAAATGGGTGAATTGGTCAGACCGAAACGCACAAAGAAGTTTTGGAAGTTTAAGTCTATGATGAATCGGGGACTCCGAGTGCTCCTCACACAGAGTGGTTCGAATCTGACTTGATCAAATTTTGTGATGTAGCATGAATAGAGTTTGAGACGAGAAAAGCATAGATAGCTAGAGAAGGTTCTTAGGCATTCTTGTCCATCCACTTGGCAAGAGAAAAAGAAACCAATCAATCAAAACAACAAGTGGATGTCCTCGAATGAGTAAATTATGCAACCAACATGCTCACACAATAAAATGACAAATGAAATATGTGGCAAAGCATGCACAAACAATTCTAGCATCTATCAAGCAATTGGCGATGACTAGGTCATCTATATATGAGTATATTGACTTAGGAGTCAAATGAGAACATTTGATTATAGGTCATACTCATCATTTAAGCACAAGTGGGGTTACCACTTTTACATAAAGCGTTGTTGTGTTCACACCATTAGAGTTACTTAACTCAATTGTTAGAGTAAAGCTCCCCCTAGATGTGAGATCCCCCCTAAGGGGATGAACTAACCTTGGGTTTTGTCGATGATGACTTCATGTAGATGTTGAAGATGTGGATGCTCAATGTTGATGTAGATCATTTGGAGCTATCCTTTGGAGTGAGTTGCACTTTCAATACCTACACGGGTTAGTCCCACAAGGAATAAACAAGGATATCCATAGACGTAGAGTGATGGGCACACAAGATGATGTCTATGAAAGCTTTAGGTTACCTTGTCCCTTGTCTTACCAACAAGAGGGTTTGTGACTCCTTGAACTAGTGCAAGATGTGGAAGTTGATTGCACTCATTCTTGCCAAAATGATAAGAGTGAAGTATGTTGGCGGAGTCACCCTCAAGAACTCTCTAGTTCTTCTTCTTCGGGATCCACACCATCTTGATGGGAATCCTCGGAGTTGTAGTTGTACTTGATGAAGTGGAACTTGATGTAGTCTTGGGAACCCACTTGACCAAGGCCTTAGGAGCTTCTTCAAATGCGTCAATTTCCTCTTGAAGCTTGTCCTTGCCTTTTTGCTTGTGGTCTTGTGGTGGAAGATCATCTTGAACTTGTGTCCCTTTGAAAGAAGTAGGATCATACTTCTCTTGTTGAGGAACAAACTTCGTCTTGGGGTATTGATCTTCTTCCCACTCAACTCCATTGGCATTGAACTTTTGTTCAAAACCAATACCTTGATTCTTCCGGTGCCTTCCTTGCTTGCGTACAATTTCCTCAAATTGCTTACTCCCGGCAAGGCTCTTGTAAACACCTTTCTCTATAATTCCCTTCAATAAGCTATTTTCTTGCTCAAGTGTAACTTGGCTAAGAGAATCATTAGTGGAATCAAGAGAACTACTAGAAGCAACAATATTGGATTTAACATGATTATTGTTACTACTAGAAGAAGAATCCTTCTTGTTCTTGTTACTAGACTTGACTTGAGGCATGTAAGTGGATAAGAGTAAACGCTTGGCAATGTAAGAAGAACTTTTCTTGCGAAGATCATCATTGATTGCCTTTAAGAACTCATGCTCTTGCTCAAGGTTGAGCTTTTCAAAACGTAATTTCTCATGAGTCCTTAAAAGTTCTCGATGATCTCCTAAGATAGTTTCCAGAGCTAACTTAAGAGTGTTTAGTTCTTTAGTTAGAGACTCAATCTTCTCCTTATCATTGTCATTCGTTTCATCACAGTATTCATCACTATAGTTGTCAACAAGTAAATCATCATCACCTAACAAGTCATCTTCATCACTATTGAAATCAACATACTCGGGGTGTGATACCTTTGGACCTTTGGCCATGAAGCATCTTCCAATTCCTTCATTTGGAGAATCAAATATGTCGTAGGAGTTGGTTGACACAAGTGCTAGACCGGCAACACCTTCATCTTGAGTATATTCGGAGTCGGAGTGATAGCTTCTCTCAGAGTCATTGTCAGAGTCGGAGTCGGATACCCATTCACCAACATGAGCTTGATGTCTTCGTTTTGTGTAGCTCCTTGATGACTTGTCCTTCCTTTCCGAATCCTTGCTTCTCCGAGAGGGTCTTCGTTCATATCGATCATCCCTACTCCTTCTCTCCCTTGATGGTGATTCTTCTCATCTACTTCTTCTTTTGGGAGAATCTTCTCTTCTCTTGTGGGGAGACGTACACTCATTGGAGTAGTGTCTGGGTCTTCCACAATTGTAGCAGTTTCTCTCTCGACTAGAAGATCTTTTGTCATTGTAGGACCTTGACTTGGAACTTCTCTCTTTGATTCTATTCTTGTAGAACTTGTTGAAGTTCTTCACCATTAAGCGCAATTCTTCATTGAAGGTTTGTTTCTCACTTGATGATGTGGGAGCTTCACATGAGGCTTTGTAAGCACCACTTGACTTGTTATGGAGCTCCTCCTTATCCTTGAGTGACATCTCATGAGCAACAATTCTTCCAATGACTTTCGTTGGCTTGAGATCTTTGTAATTTGGCATCATTTGGATCAATGTGCATACGGTATTGTATTTTCCATCCAAGGCTCTTAGGATCTTCTTGATGATGAATTTGTCGGTCATCTCTTCACTTCCTAAGCCGGCAATCTCATTTGTGATAAGAGCAAGCCTAGAGTACGTTTCAGCGACACCTTCACCATCCTTCATTTTGAACTTGTCAAGTTGACTTTGAAGCACATCCAACTTGGATTCCTTGAAGGAGTCGGTACCTTCATGCATATCAATCAAAGTATCCCAAATTTCCTTTGCATTCTCAAGACGGCTGATTTTGTTGAATTCTTCGAGGCACAATCCGTTGAAGAGGATATCACAAGCTTGAGCATTGTATTGTAGCATCTTCAACTCTTCCGTGGTAGCTTCACGATTCGGTTCTCTCCCATCAAAGAATTCACCTTGCAAGCCAACACACACAATAGCCCAAACGGCGGGGTTATGTCCAACAATATGCATTTTCATCTCATGCTTCCAACTAGCAAAATTAGTACCATCAAAGTAAGGACCTCTACGGTGGTAATTTCCCTCGCTAGACGCCATACTCTCTTACGTTGTGAAACCAAGGCTATGACCACCAAAAGCTATGGAAATCAAAGCAAATGGAGACCAAAGCTCTGATACCACTTGTAGGATTGAAAGTATGTCTAGAGGGGAGTGATTAGACTACTTGACCAATTAAAAATCTATCCTTTTCCCAGTTTTAGTCTTTGGCAGATTTTAGCTATCTTAGCACAAGTCAAGCAATCTTAACACAATTCAAGCAAGCATGCAAAGAGTCTATGAGCAGCGGAAAGTAAAGCATGCAACTTGCAAGAATGTAAAGGGAAGGGTTTGGAGAATTCAAACGCAATTGGAGACACGGATGTTTTTGTCGTGGTTCCGATAGGTGGTGCTATCGTACATCCACGTTGATGGAGACTTCAACCCACGAAGGGTAACGGTTGCGCGAGTCCACGGAGGGCTTCACCCACGAAGGGTCCACAAAGAAGCAACCTTGTCTATCCCATCATGGCCATCGCCCATGAAGGACTTGCCTCACTAGCGGTAGATCTTCACGAAGTAGGCGATCTCCTTGCCCTTACAAACTCCTTGGTTCAACTCCACAATCTTTATCGGAGGCTCCCAAGTGACACCTAGCCAATCTAGGAGACACCACTCTCCAAGAAGTAACAAATGATGTGTTGATGATGAACTCCTTGCTCTTGTGCTTCAAATGATAGTCTCCCCAACACTCAACTCTCTCTCACATGATATGAATTTGGTGGAAAGAAGATTTGAGTGGAAAGCAACTTGGGAAGGCTAGAGATCAAGATTCATATGGTGGGAATGGAATATCTTGGTCTCAACACATGAGTAGGTGGTTCTTTCTCAGAAAATGTGTATTGGAAGTGTAGGTATGTTCTGATGGCTCTCTCCACGAATGAAGAGTGGGTGGAGGGGTATATATATAGCCTCCACATAAAAACTAACCGTTACACACAATTTACTAATCTCGGTGAGACCGAATTGAGAAACTCGGCCGGACCGATTTAGCAAACCCAGTGACCGTTAGGATTTTCGGTGGGACTGAGATGCAACTCGGTAGGACCGATATGGTTAGGGTTAGGGCATAACGTAATCTCGGTGTGACCGATTACACAAACTTGGTGGGACCGATTTTGGTAATTAGCTAACCAAAGAGTTGGTCAGGTAAACTCGGTGGGACCGATCGCTCATTTTGGTGGGACCGAAATGTTACAAAAGGGAAACAGAGAGTTTACATTGCAATCTCGGTGGGACCGATCGCTCATCTCGGTAGGACCGAAACGTTACGAAGGGAAACAGAGAGATTACAACCCCATCTCGGTGTGACTGAGATCCCTATCGGTGAGACCGATTTGCCTAGGGTTTGTGGCAGTGGCTATGACATCTGAACTCGGTGGCGCCGGGTAGAAAGAGTCGTTGGGGCCGAGTTTGACTTTTGGTTTAGGTCATATGTGGATGTGGGAAGGTAGTTGAGGGTTTTTGGATCATATCACTAAGCACTATGAAGCAAGAACCTCATCAAGCAACACCTCATCCCTCCTTGATAGTATTGGCTTTTCCTATAGACTCAATGTGATCTTGGATCACTAAAATATAAAATGTAGAGTCTTGAGCTTTGAGCTTGAGCCAATCTTTTTGTCCTTAGTATTTTGAGGGGTCCACTTTCCTCATCCATGCCATGCCATTCATTGAGCTTTTCCTGAAATATCAATCTTGGAATAGCATTAGCTCAATGAGCTATATGTTGTTAGGAATTACCAAAACCACCTAGGGATAGTTGCACTTTCATGGACCCGTGAAAGCTGGCAAAAAGTAGGTAGGTAGAACCGAACCACTGGATTACCGTGAAAACTGAACCGCGATTTTCACGGGTTGAATTGAAGCATACAGTAAACTTAATTAACGACATTAAAATGGTTTTTGCTGAGAAAAGTGGACTAGTTACCGGCCTTTGTTGATTTCCATATTTGAACCATGGTTTGAACAGTTGAACTAAAGCATTTTATAGAATTAACTAAGGGTTCTAGGAAAGCAGCTCCATGGAAAAGGCGGAAAGTAGGCTAGTTTTCCTCATTTGTTCATCGTAATTAAGCGAGCATCTTCCTAAAATAAGGATGATCGTTTGAACATTTCGAACACATGTAACTTTATTGTACATAGCAAATCGTCAGAAATCTATTACTTATAAAACACAAGCATCATCGTCCCTCCAAAACAGCCAAGAAACATGGATAAGAAGTTGGCTTTACCATTTAGATGCTCTAAGTAGTAGTAAATTTAGTTATTGTTTGAAATGCTCTGGATTACTCACTAAGTTGGGTGCTTGCATATTTTGAAGTTTGATGGTATTTAGAGTTGGTTTTGGTGGACCCATAAAAACTGGTGATGATTGATTTACCAGAAGAACTAAACCGCGGTTTTCGTGGCTTTGCATTAACCGTACATAACAGTGTTAAAAAATGGCTTTTGTGGTCAAACACGGCGAAAGAAATGTAGTGTAGTTACCATCCTTTGCTGATTTCCAAGAATGAATTGGTTGAACTGAAATGTTCTCCAACGTTAACTGGGTGCTAGAAAAACTAGCTCATAGAAAAGGGGGAAAGTAGGCTAGTTACCGCTGTTTGTTCAGGGGTATTGTAGGGGTTGTTTTGTTCCTAGCTTAAACTTATCCTATTGCATATACATGATGCATGCACGTTTAAACAATAACAATTATTATTACTCCCTCAATTTACTTATATAAGGCCACAAATGAAAAATGCATTTTGCATCTATACAAGGCCACCAACGCGAAAGTTAATGATATTTCCTCAAACTAGCAACCTACTTAATACTTGCATGCAGATAGTCATAATGACTCCAATCAGCTTTCTATCCCTTTTGTGCATACCTACTGCGTATTAATGATCCCACTAAATGAAAAGAAAAACCGATTTATAAAGCAAGGCATTAAATTTTACCTTGAAACCTGTAATATAAGTTTGTGGCCTTGTATATAAAAATAGAGGGAGTATAATAATTTATTATCATCATTGCCAACAGCCACATGTGCAGTGGGAAAGTTAGTGTTGAACCGAAGATGCATTTTAAGTTTTATTTACTCCCTCCTTTCGGGTTTATAGGGCTTATCTCATTTTTTTTTGTTTTTCCAATTTAAAGGGCTCATCTCCATCTCATTTTTGGTTTCCGAGGCGCATTAAATCTTTGCATGCAAGAATAAAAAAACGCAACAATGCATGTAATGTTCGTACTCATCTAGTGGCCAAGCATGCTTGCACTGCAATTAATCCAAATTAATGCATGAGTTTAATCGAGTTAGTTTTGTAAAGTACGAGATACATTCAGTCACTCACAAAATGCGTTGGTTGATGAGATTTCATATTTGAGCCCTATAAACCGGAAAGGAGGGAGTATGTACTTTCTCCGTCCAAGTTTTATCGCTCTGATTGCATATATGGTCTAATTTTACTTACAATATAAATTTGGCTAATAAAATATGAGTTATGTGCAAATAAAATACTTCCTCCGTGAAGAAATATAAGATCGTTTAGATCATTATAAAAGTGTTTAGTTCACCAGATCACTATTTTAGTAATCGAAACGATTTTATATTTATTTACGGATGGGAGGCGTGTGCAATCTGCATGTGTAGTAAGAAACCATGCATCTTGAGTGTTGACTGTTGACTGCTGCGCCTCAGGCCGCAGCCGACCTGTTTGACGGGATTCATGATGATGGCCTGGTGGTAGTCGGACCACAAGACCGGCAAGATCATTTGCTCACGTTCGAGAAGGCCCACGCCACCCGGAGCATGGCCGATCGATCCGTTTGGCCGGGCGAGGTGCCATCTAGCTATAGCTAGGGTAGGTTGGTTACGCTACGCTGGGTGCCCGTGCCTAGGATAGGCTAGTCCCCTCCCTCCCTCGCACGCAGGGTGAGTGGGTGCGCTCCGGTGGTCCGGTGGTCGCGAGGGGGTCAATGCTTGCTGCCGGAGTGCGGTCTGACGGCCAGCGCCATCGGATTTCTGAGGTCGTCGGCGTGGTCATAGGCCAAGCGCGGCCGGCGTACGCTGCGTGCGCGGTCCACCATTTAGGTGTAATTCGTTGCAACTAGGTTTAACCCATCATTTAGATGTGCTGACACTTTTATAATAAATATTAGGTGTGTTAACAAGATTCCTGACAGGTGGGTCCAGTCTTTAAGTGCACTGATGGCAAAAAAAAACGGCCACATCAACAGCCAACTAGAATTGTCAATATCTCACAACCTTTTGCTCAAATTGAGCTAAAATTTCCTCATATGTTGGATTATTTATATATTTTTTGCACAAAAGACCTCGCACAGACGAGCATGCAATGGTGGTCGTCCCTTCGCTGGCAAAGTGGCCGTCGGTTATAGAGCCCAACTAGCTCTCCTACGTCGTCGGGTAAGCATGTCTCCGCCCCCTCCCCCTCCCCACCTTCCTCCCTAGCCCCAAGGTCTACTCGTCTCGCCCTACCTCTGCATGTCCGTTAGTTATTACCCCCCAGCCCCCAGTGGAACCCTATATTTTTAGATGGAAATTTTGTTGTCGATCGACATATATTTGTTTAGGAACCTACTTTTTGAGCGCTTGTGTCGTAGCATGAAACAATAAGAAATTGTAGATATGCTTGAGACATATTAGCTATCGCCCCCCCCCCCCCACCCCACCACCACACCAAGGGACGGGCATTTATCAAATATTGTTTGCGCATTGTAATGGAAAAGAATCCTATTTCTAGATTTCATGTACGGACAATCCGTCCTATCAACAAACCAGAAAAAAAACAACAAGTTTTCATGGTTTTTTCTTTGGTCTACATGGGCACATCAAAGGGTTTAGGAATGGATGCAGGCCTTGCACTGGTAAATATCTCTCCTCCTATCGAAGGGTTTAGGAACGGATGCAGGCATTTTTGCATTGGTAAATATCTCTCCTCCTATATATCGAAGGGTTAGGAACGGATGCAGGCATTTTTTGCATTGGTAAATATCTCTACTCCTATCAAAGGGTTTAGGAATGGATGCAATACTTCTATTGGTCAACTTTTTTGTTCAAAATTGAACAATTTTAAAAAATGCAAAAATACACTCACTAATATTCTAGGGAAGTTCAGCTCGACTGGAGCAAAGGATAGTTCTAGTTGGCTATTGATGTGGCCGGTTTTCTTTTGCCACCGTTTACAAACTGGACCTACTCGTTAGAAATCATGTAAACACGACTAAAAGGTGAATTAGACCTAGCTGCAATTACCCCAATATATGATGTTCTATGCAACAAATATGTAAAGTATGTGTTTTGTGCTACACTAACATCAAAAGTAGATGGATTGTGCGATTTCCTCCGCCGGCGTCGCGTACGCCGTCCACCGCGGGGATGCGACGCCACGCGACCCTCTCTGGCTCCGAGAACGCCGGGAGAGGGACGACGAGGCAGTCCATCTCCGACGCAGCGCCAACGCAGCTACCATCGCGAGGATGGACACCCCATCGATCCATCCATCCATCCATATGGTTGGATGCATGCACGGCCTGGCTATGCCCGCGACGCTAGCTACCTAGCTTAGCTAGCCGCTCGCTACTGTCAGCCGTACGTTCTCTCGGAGTCGGAGAGCACGCAACGCAATACCTACTCCGCCGGCCGGCCACACCATCGTTGCGATGATCGATCCGTGCAAGGAATCGACCCACCTCTCGTGGCCACATGCCCGATAGATCGATCAACAGTTACTATAGAAGGGAAGTCACTCCGGCCTGTGCACCAACAGCGATCGATCTCATCTGCATGCCCGGCAGTCCATCGTTACACGTTGATTACTGCATGCCCGGTAGTACTATCCTTAGCTACCCATCTCTGATTTCGCTAGCGTGCCCCTATAAACGCGCCGACGCGTCGCTGTCCTCGCTACAGAGGCGGTAACTACGTATCGTACCTGGAGTCGTTCGCGCCGTAAAAGTAATTGACCGGGTGATACGTGCTAGCTACATCACTTCACTTCAGCAAAAGGAGGAAGACGTGGATCACGACTGACAAACCATTCTCATCCGTACGTTTATTCGACCAGTTCTTCTTTCACTCTGCCCACGAGCTTCGCTTCTCACTTCTCAGAATGACGCCCGGCTCTATGTTTACAATAGCTGGCCGCCGACAAAGTATGCTGCAAATTTTACCGCTTGGCTCATACCGCAAAGTAGTGTGTGCATAACTATTTTTATTCCTTTTTTTATATAAAATGTCGTCATGGCTAGCTTTGTTAGTTTAAACCACAGTCACGTCGTTCATGATCTTATCAACTAGGCAATCGGGAGGTTCATTCACCCAGTTACAATAATTCTTAGTGTTGAGTAACTTAGTTTCACGATGACGGTGCAAGAACATATTTCTATTAGATGTATATAAACGCGCCGACACGTCGCCGTCCTGGGCAAAGCGGCGGCGGTAACTACGTGTCGTGCCTGCACTCGTTCACGCCGTGCAAGTAAATGACGGACTGATCCGTGCTAGGTACATCACTTCACTTCGGCCAAAAAGGAAGAAGATGTGGATCACGACTGACAAACCATTCCCATCCGTAGGTTTATTCGGTAAATTCTTCTTTCACTCTGCCCACAAGGCTCAGTTCTCAGGATGACACCCGTCTCTATGATTTGTGATAGTTTGGCGGCCGTGAAAGTATGTTGTACTCCCTTTTACCGGTTTGGCTCATAGTGCAGAGCAGTGTGTGGATAACTTTTTTATTCCCCTTTTCTATCTATAGGAAATGTCGTCATGGCTATCTTTATTAATTTATTTAAACCGCAGTCACATCGTTCATGAACTTATCAACTAGGCAATCGGGAGGTGCATTCACCCAATTATAAAAAACTAGCTAGCTCATTAGCAACTTAGCTTCACGATGACGGTGCAAGAACTTAACCTTTGCGGAAGTTGTCGCCAAAATCGGCACACTCCACAAAGATGGCCGCCGCCGTATCCCGTCATTGTCAATTCCCAGTTCAAAATGATGCCACATTACCACCCACTGTTACTATATTCGCTGCCGATGTGGGAAGACGTGACCTTCCCACATAGCCATGGCTTATGTTGTTACTATATCCGCAGCATGCTAGTCAGCGGCCATACTTCGCCCTTACTACCCATTTGAGGTCCCTGCCTCCCTCACCATGCTTGCGTCCCAAATGATTTGGAATGAAAGATACGCTGGAAGTTTCCGCCATAGATCAGCGGTGCCACCCATCATGTAGCGGACTTAAAGAACATATTTGCTAATTCTCAGGTGTATGATAACTCATGGAGTGGGGTCAAATAATGGATTTGCTAATTTTCAAGTGTCCGATAATTAGTCAAATCTCAATCAGCACCAAGAATCATCAATCTAACATTGCGATCCATACAAGACTTCATATAGTTTTGAACTATGAGAACAAACACCATAACTTCTTGCACCAGGTACACAAAATACTACGTCACAATAAACTTATTTTTTAAACATATTTTGTAAAGTCGAATGAATCGATTGGGACAACCCAACTTATCAATCAATTTTGTTGTCGTGGTAAAGTGGTCTTAAGTACAAGGTAACTACGTATCGTGCTTGGACTAGTTCATGTCATACAAGTAATTGACCCATTGATATGGGCTACACCACTCCAGTAAAAGAAGATGTGGATCATGATGCACACAATGATCTATTATTCGAGAAGCCAATCGCATGTAGGCCACTCTAATGGTCTTCACCTCTGCCTATCAGCTTCAATTCATGGGAAGATGACAAGCTCAATGATTTGGGAAAGTTAAGAGACCGACGCACAAATTTTGTCGCTTAGTTGTTGTTGTGTTAAACTGGTGTTAAGTAATCGGTAACCATGTATCTTGTCTGGATTCGTTCGTGTTCTACAAGTAATTGACGGGGTGACATAAAAAATGTCACCTTAGTAAAAGAAAACGTGGGTGATAACAAAACGAATTCATACAATCAATCAATTATATGTGTATGGGGGGCGAAGGGGGCTCAAGACATGACTAATAATTTGGGATAATTGTGATGTCGGTGAACTCTATAATTTAGAATACTTGGGCACCGTCAAGGACATGTTTTATCTCTGGGATAATAGTGCAAAAAAGTGTGTAGACAGTTGATCACCTACAACTGGGATAGCCGAATTGTGGGAATCCCCAATTTCTAAGCAAATTTTGGGAGTCCACGGACTTCATATCCTCTTCCGCTACGCCTAATCCATTCAGAAATGGAATGATATAATTTATTATATTGGACGGCAAAAAGACCAACCAAATATGTTGCCCAAGCTTATCAAACGTCAAAGCTTGCTCGTTGTGGCCATCCTTGGCCCTCTCTAGTCTTTGCTCATGTAAAGTCCTCGTTTCCATCACTGTTTGCCCATGGTCTGTAACATTTGAAATGAAAGATATGCAAAAAGTTTTCCGGAACTAATCGAGGATGTTAATATTGTCACAATAGATATAAAGAATGAGGTGAAAACATGGATAATTGCTGGTGCAAAATGTTTGCTGTGTTTCTATATAGGGAGAATAGACGCCTTTTGGAGCATTTGATATTTTTGTGGAGTACATTTCTACCTCGTTACGAAATTCTTCCTTTCCTAGAACTTTTCATTGCGTGCTTTGCATGGTGCCGTCGGAATTTCTTGGTCATTGTCAACACTAGTTGGTCTTCGCTAGCCTAGCCAGTGGGCGAATGTCGACACGGGCAATGAGCGTTTGTGCTTTCCCGGCGAAAGCACAAGCACTTAAGCTAGGCTAGGCCGACGACCGCCCCGCCCTCCCCTCAACCCAGCTCCACTACCATTGCCGGCCACCGCCACGGCCATCCCCTACCCCCACCCCTATATGCAGGCCCCCCGACGACCTCCCGACCCCCCCCCCCCCCCCCCGCCCCCCTCGTCATGTGAAGTTTCTTCCTCGCATCAACCTGGGATGTCGCAGATCGCTGCCGCTTGCAGCGTCGTCCTTGGCTCTTGGCGAGGTCCTGGCTTGGCCTCTATGGGGCGTGACGAGCGTCGGCCCCGCCTTTGGCCTCGTGCTGCGCAGAATTGACTGACGCCTATAAAATACCAGGCACCTGACATTTTGCAAAACCGTACACTTATACCACGCGTGCATGAATGTGAATAGTACATACTACACTCATACGCTGACCTTTTATGTACTCCCTCAGTTCCGAAATATTTGTTATGGTTTTAGTCCAAATTTAAAACTGCATACTACTTCATCATGCACCGCCCCTCGCCTTGTATTTCTCCCAATCCACCCCGTTGCTCCGGCGAGGAACGCATGCATGGGCGGGCGGATGAACAAGATGGCAAAACGCGGCGCCCGCGCTGCCCTACGAAGTTGTCCTTGCGCTGCCTGGCCTACCGCCCGGGCGACACGGAGCCAGCGGTGGATCGACTGATTTGCGCATGCTTTCCATGAGTGCATGCGCGGGACGAGTAATATTTGAGCCGTATCCCCGGCCGCGGGTCTGGGGCCATGCATGTGATCGTGCATGTGATTTAACCCTATCGTTTGCTAAGCCAGCGGGTCGATGGGTCCATGATGCACCACACGATACCGCTCCGCGCCAAATAGATAAACATCGTGTTCATTTGCGAGATGCAGATGAGTCTTGAATCCGTTGGCTTCAAGGTCATGACTCAAGACACCGATGAGAAAGTACTAGTACTACACACTAGACGACGCTCCCGGAGGTACAGCGGCCAGATGGTGCGAGTTGTCCCGGTGTCGTCGAGCAAGCCAAAACCCCGCTGGGGGTTACCCTACGCTCGCTATATACCCTACACTCGCTCTATATCAGTGGAGTATACTGACATGTCGCATGCAGCTCCAGCTCATTCCCTTTTTCACAGCCAGCGCTTGGAGCGTACGGGACACTGTGAGCGTCTTTGTCCACGCATCCATCACGCATTCACGTGTGTCTGCACTGCGTGTATGGTTACACGTCCAAGTTGACAGGCCGCTGTTCGAAGGGTACGTTATTTTCATAGACGACACACGAGCCGACCTGGCATCAATGGCGCGATAGACCGGTGCAGCCCATTGTTCGGGTTTCCGAGGGCAGCCGAGATAGGTGTGTGGCTGCTAGCCCTGCTGCCACACAGGAGAGTCTCGAAATAGTGGACGTACCTTCTGCTACAGTGCACGGTCACACACACAGGACACAGCGAGGCATCTTCTCTTCTCCCTTTGATCTCTTGGCCGCAGAGTGTACAGTCGCCGTCACCGTCGATGTAGGTGCACGTAGACGTAGCTAGCAGCTTTCCAGCCTGGACATGATGCCGAGATAGAAACCCAGCTGCATGCACCCCTGCCGGCACCAACACTCCGCTCCGGCCAGCTTGCATTGCAATTCCGGTCCGGACAATGACAATACGGCCCTGCTGGTGCTTGCACACTGGTACGTACGTACGTGCACCACCTGCTGATGGATAGCGGCGAGACGACGCTAGGTAAATGGTTTACGGGTTTGGCCACAGGGGAATCGATCGGTACACCCAAGCGGCCGGAGCGACGACAGCCAGCCGTGGCCGCGTCCGGGTGCCTGCTCTGGCCCTGGTCCTGGCTCCTGAGCGCTCCGTGCCCGGCTGCTGTCACCAGGAGAGCGGGCACCGGGTGTATTGCACAGCGTAGTTACTATCGGGCGCACGTAGGTATAATGTATTCTGGCACCCACTGACCGATTTTGCCGGTGACGCGGCGAAACGCGGCATCGCCACGTACGTACACGACGGACCGGCTTGAGTTGGCGGATGGGACGGGGTACGTACGTGCGCACCAAATGATCGACAGGCCGCGGCCTACCTGTACGCGCAGTGCAGGCTCCTTGTACCATCATTCAGCGAATTAAGACCACTTCATGTGGACGTGTTTGTACCTTGTATCCATTCTCATCTTCATGCATGCATCATCGGCAAACTATAATCATCAAGGGTTTGTACGTACATACCTTCTCACTACTACAGTAGCAGCCATGAAAAAGAAAAAAAAAACAAAGGACCAAACGCGCACGCCTGGACGGTACATTTGCCGGCGCGGATATATACATTTGCTCGATCGATCCACCACGGCACGCTGAAAACGACACGATTCGTACCGTGTCCGCGCGTCACACCCGGCCGCCCGGCAACGCTCACATCGCCCCGTTCGTACCGGCCATCACTTCCAAGATCGTTGTATGTTGCTGTCAGCGATCGAGCAAGTGGCCGTGGCCGTGGCGGCAGTAGAAAACAACGGTCCATCGATGTGCGCATGCAGCTGCGTTCTTATCGGTCCGCGCATGTGTGTGTCGGTGACTCAATCCATCGAAAAGATAAGGAGGGTGGCGTATAGTAATATAGTAGAGCCGGCGAGAGAGAGTAGGACATGTGACACGGACCGGTTCAAAGTAGTCGAGGCACTGCCGTCTACCATGCTCTACTCTTCTTCGTCAGAGTCCGAAACCTTCATGGTGTCGGTGGACGTGAGATCGATGATGAATCCGTCCTAGGTGGAACCAGTGAAAATGCACCCCTGCCTCGCCATCATCCATCGTCACGAGGGTTTTCATCGTCTCCCGCGCCCGCTGCCGTGCACGACGGGCACGCCGCGCCATAATTGCGTCGGACGACGCCCATACATTTACCTCTCTCTTGGCATGCCAATGAAGCGGTTGCGCATCCGCCGCCGCGTTTAGACGCCAGACGAGCCACACTGCAACCGGTAAGGCAGCGGTGACACACCTCATGGCGGACCCATGCGCCATTTGGGCAAACGCAAGGATTCCCGGTGGAAGAGTCCGAGCGCTGCCATCGGGTGGCCTCCTTCCGGGAGCGGCGGAGTGCAAGGCGGACAGTCATCTCCTTGTTGGGACACGTGGGACGAGCTCCGAATCAATTGATATGGAAGTGTAGGACACAGATCTGTTGCCCTCCATGCCTGAAAATATTAGAGATCGCCGTACGGGAGCTTGCCCGGTGGAGTGAAGTGGAGTATAGCGGCTAGGGTTTAGTTCGGAGAGTCGATGGGACGAATATAAGTGGGGTTGGATGGGCCAGCAGGAGCCGGATTCGACGTGACGGACGCGTCCGAGCCACTCATATCTGCCCTATATCTAGCCTGGATACATGGGGTGTCGGTCAGCTCGGTCGTTTGAGATCGGTTTAGACGTTTGTTTGGGTCGGAATTCTTTTACCGCTTAGTGACCGGGCTATTTGCATCGGTGTTTGAGAGGTTTTGAGACACCCGACTGTAGATGCTCTCACATACCACCAGCCGTCTGCGGTCTGCCGGATGGTTTTCTAGCATCGCGGCGTACTTAGATATCCTAATAAACTATACCTACGTTATACTGGCTGCTTAGTCAACCGATCGATCGACCTTGGTTGCTTAGGTAGGAGTATAAACACCACTTGCATGCATGCATGATGCATACATGTGCATATAAGATTATAAGCCGAGCGTGCAATGCACTGCCTCTATATTCTCTCCATGCAATCAAAACTGTCCAAGATTGGATCTCTACTGTACCAAGATTGGATCGACGAAACCAAATCATGTTATTAAATACAGTGGTGAGAAGCGATTAAGGGGCAACAAACTGAGAGCAGCTACGAACCCATGCTTCCATACTTAGTATAGCTAGGCCACCATGTCTTAGTTAGTAATATATCTTAGGTGGACACTTCCACAAACAGGAGATAGTTATATTCTGCCGGTAGCATGACAGATTTGACCAAAGGAATTAACAAACCAAACAATTTCAATCGCCGCGGGTCGTCGCACAACGCTCACCATTTTTCTCCGAGATGACCGTCAGTATGATAGAGCAGTTCAGGGAAATGCTATCTGGGGGAGAAAACCATTACCAGGGCCAAGATCGCCTCCCCTGGCTCGACCTGCCTTAGCACTACTATTTTTATTGTACTCGCATCGGCATCGTCATGTTTCAAAATTTGTCATAATTCGCAAAAAGAAATATGTCGTGTCTGTCGCGCGAAGCCATGAACTGCCTCACGTTATTATTACTCCGTCCGTAAAATAATATAAGCTTATATTTCTTTACGAAGGGAGTAATTATTAAACAGTGTGCATAACTATAAAGGGAGTATGTAGCTGGCTCTTCCATGGGTGACCCCCAACGCGTGATGTTGATAAATCGCATCTCATGGCCAGGGCAATCAATGTACCTGGGCGATGACATTTTTAGCTGTGACAGCACTCGCTCAAAAACGCTGACTGGTCACCTTGACATTTTTGTAACCAGTTTCATACCATTACTGTAGTAGTGATAAGAATAGAGTGGAAACAGACGGCACTATGTGATGCCACATTAGTTTTCATATTCTTTTCTGAAAGTAAAAACAGAATACAGAAACCACGAAAATAAATAGGAAAATGAATACACCAAAAACAAAAACAGAGCAAATAGGGCACAAACATGGAGACCGAAGCGAGTGCTCACCGAAACCAAAGACCCCTTGAAGCGTAGAAAAAAAAACCAAGGAAATTTTTTAATGGATACAATGATTTTAAAATATTACGACATGTCATGGATATAGAATATGATATCGATCTGTGCATAAATATTCAACTTTGGCAACATAATGCATCCATTTGTGTTGTTGTGCTTGATGTAGTAGTAGTGTTGAAGTTGGGCTATATGAGTCATTCTGCTCATTATGTGTAGGGCCCAATTATGTGTTTGTTGGGCTACAAAATAACCATATGTTAAAATTTAGAACATAAAGTTCCGTATTAACAGAAACAGAAAATTCCATTTCCACACCTACTCCACCAGAAAACTTTGTTCTGTTTCCACATAAAATTTCCATTTTTGTTTTGCAAATTCCGTTTTCATTTCCACTTTTCCTCTCCTTTTCCGTTTTTCCGCCGGAAAAGCGTAAAGTTTCTCCTCCATTTTCATCCCTATACAATAGTGCAACTTCTACTCCTGCGTTGCACTTGTGGGTCACATCTAGGACAAACCTAGCATATGTTTAATATTTGGCCGACATAACACTTCTATTATGGTGAACAACACATATAATGACACTCTAGTAGTGCCGTGTGCATCTGGATCAATCATAATTTGTAGAATCGCTCAAAAAGCAAGGTCATAGCCTCCATATTCGGGGGTTGTGAATGGTTGGTTTGGGGTGCTTTAAATCCAAGTTGCACTTGTGGGTCACATCTAGGACAAACCTAGCATATGTTTAATATTTGGCTGACATAACACTTATATTATGGTGAACAACACATATAATGACACTCTAGCACTAGTAGAAAACAGGGCTACCAGGCCGGCTCAACCCATTAGTCCCGGTTCAGTCTAGAACCGGGACCAATGTGGGCATTGGTCCCGGTTCGTGAGCCCAGGGGGCCGGCCGGGCCACGTGGGCCATTGGTCCCGGTTCGTCTGGACCTTTTGGTCCCGGTTGGTGGGACGAATCGAGACCAATGGGCCTCGCTCCTGGCCCACCACCATTGGTCCCGGTTGGTGGCTTGAACGGAGACCAAAGGCTTCCCTTTAGTTCCGGTTCATGTCGTCAACCGGGACCAATGAGGTGCCTATATATACCCCCTCGCGTAAGAGCAGAGCACAGTGCTCTGTTTTTTCTGGCCGAGGGGGAGAGGGATTTGTGGTGCTCTAGCTCACCTCCTATGCACATGAGGTGTTCGATGGAATGCCCGAGCCACACTACTTAAGCTTTCTCCTCTCGAAGCTCGACCTCCAAGCTCCATTTTCCTCGAGATTTGTCTAGATTTAGCGGTCCGTCACGCCCCGTCCCCGTCTTCACCGCCGTCGATCACCCGCGCCGATCTCATCACCGACACCACCGTGGTGAGCCTCTTGTTCTTATCTTCTTTCTGAAAGGAAAAATATTCTTACTTGTATGTTTAGATAGATAATTGTATCATTTTCTTACATTTATTATTGCATCTTATATAGTGCGATGGTTTTGGTATCATGCATCTTATATGAAGACTTTCTCTCGCAACTATTATGATGATACCATGCCAAATTTGTAACAGACGAACATGCTACCATTGTCCGTTTTGTACATGCACATGCTATGTGGGTGAAATTATGATACCATCCCAATTTTCAACTTTTTCAGAGTTCATTTGAAATGCTTTCATGTCTTATGGTTTGAAACTTTGATACTTCGAAAGTGATTGTCCATTTTGTACACGAAGTGCATCAAGTTTTTGTCGTAACCCTCTCTACTTTGTGGAACATGCTATGTGGATGAAATGATGATACCATGCCAACTTTCAACCTTTTCAGAGTTCATTTTGAAATGCTTTCCAATTTCAGAGTCATTTAGCTCAAAGAATGAATTAATAGCACTAACAGATGGCACTAACAGAAAGTTTATAATTTTTGTGACCTAAAAGCAAAAAGAAATCACTAAAAAACTGTAAGTATTTAGTTGTAAGTAGAAATAAAAAATAAATAGAAAAAAAATCTATTTTTATAGTAAAGTTATTCATAAACTAGTGATTCATACAAATTTTTAAAAATTCAAATTTAAACTATTCAAAATTTAAAACTAATGGCACTAACAGAAAGTTTATAATTTTTGTGACCTAAAAGCAAAAAGAAATCACTAAAAAACTGTAAGTATTTAGTTGTAAGTAGAAATAAAAAAAATAAAAAACCAAAAAATGTAGAAATAAAAAAGAAAAAACCAAAAAAATGCCTCCTACTGGGCCTCCACGGCCTGAATACGACTAGAAACCCTACATGGGCCAGGATTCAGGCCCGCAGAAGGCCCAATAGGCCCACAGGCAGTAGGAAGTTTAGGCCCGAAAGCCTGCATTAGACAGGAGCTCGAATGGGGAGGCACACCAGCGCTTATAAACCAGTGCCGGCGCCCTTCAGCTAGCGATGTGGGACTAAACTTTGGGCGCGGGGCAGCACAAGGCCATTGGTCCCGGTTGGTGGCACCAACCGGGACTAAAGGGGGCATTGGTCCCGGTTCGTGGCACCAACCGTGACCATTGCCCCCCTTTAGTCCCGGTGTGGCCTTCGCTTCCCACCCTTTCGGCTGCTGAAAATTGGCCTTTGGTCCCGGTTCGTCGCACCAACCGGGACTAAAGGGAGCATTAGTCCCGGGTCATAGCACGAACCGGGACCATTGCTCTGGCTATATAAGCCAACATTTGTGAAATTTTGGCCAACCGCCTCCCATTCGCCCCGACGCCCCCAGGCCGTTCGTCGTCGTCGTCGCCGCCCCGAGCCCGTCGTCGCCCTGCGCCGTCGCCCCGCACCCGCCGCCGTCGCCCCGCCCCGCCGTCGCCCCGAGCCCGCCGCCGTCGCCCTGCCCCGTCGTCGCCTCGAGCCCGTCGTCACCACGCGCCGTCGCCCAGAGCCCGTCGTCGCCCCGCGCCCGCCGCCGTCGCCCCGAGCCCGTGGCCGCCCCGAGCCCGCCGTCGTCGCCCCGCCCCGTCGCCGCCCCGAGCCCGTCGCCGCCCCGCGCCGGCGCCCTTTAGGTTGATGATATGATGATGTTGATGATATGATGATGTTTTTTTTTCTGTTGATGATATGATGATGTTTTTTTCTGTTGATGATATGATGATGTTTTTTTTCATATATGCATTTTTTCATATATGTATTAATTTTTTTAAGTTGTTAGTAGATATCGATTTTAGGTTAGTGCATTTTATTACTGATTTTAGGTTAGTTGAGCCTCTTTAGTGCATTTTATGTTTGTTGCATTTTATGTTAGTGGAGAGGAAAAAGTAAAATAAGGAAAAGAAAAATAAGTAGAGAAAGAAGGAGAAGAAGAAGGAGAAGACGAGGAGAGGAAGAAAAGGAAGAGGAGAAGAAGAAAAAATAGAATTTTTTTTCTATTTTTTCTTCTTCTCCTCTTTTTTTCTTCTTTTTTTTCTTCGATCTTCTCCCCCTCCCGATAGGAAAGTTTTATATAGAAAGTTACAATTTTAGAAAAGTTTTATATATGCAGAAGTTACAATTTTAGAAAAAGAAGGATAGGAAAGAAGAAAATAAGAAGAGGAAAGAAAGAAGAAGAGGAGAGGAAAAGAAGAGGAGAAATAAATAAGAAGAAGAAAAAAGAAGAAAAAGAAGAGGAGAAGAAGAAAGGAATAGTGGAGAAGAAGAGAAAATATTCTATTTTCTCTTCTTCTCTTCTATTTTCTCTTCTTCTCCACTATTCCTTTCTTCTTCTCCTCTTTTTTTTCTTCTTTTTTTCTTCGATCTTCTCCTCTAGGTATTCCTTTCTTCTTCTCCTCTATTTTCTTCTTCTTCTTCTTCTTCTTCTTCTTCTTCTGCTTAATTTTTATCGGGAACGAGGGTGTCGAGGATCGTCGAGGGGTCGAGGGTCGGGAACTAGGGTAGAGGGTCGAGGGTCGTTAAGGGGTCAAGGGTTGAGGGTTCGAGGGTTCTATAGGGTCGAGGGTCGAGGGTTCCAGCAGGGTCGTCTAGGGGTCGAGGGTTCCAGGGTCGTCGAGGGTTTGAGGGGTCGAGGATCGCCGAGGGGTCGAGAGAGGTTTCCTAGTGTCAAAGTATTGAAGAAATCCATGCCTTCATTATTAGCCGGAAGTAACCAGGGCATGTTGGTACGAAGTTCTGCAAAGTTGTTCTGGAATGGACTCCCGGATAGAATAATCCGCCTTTTGGTACGAATTCAGCAAAGGCCTTCCAAATAGCGATATTCGGAAGGCTCTTTCTGAACTTTGTACCAAAAAGCGAATTATCCTATCTCGGACTCCGTTCCAGAACAACTTTGAAGAGCTTCGTACCATCATGCACATGTTACTTTCGCCTAATGTTGAAGACATGGTTTTGTTGAATCCTTTGACACTAGGCAACCTCCCGACCCCTCGGCGATCCTCTCGAACATGAGAGGAAGAAGAGGGTCGTCTAGGGGTCGAGGGTTCGAGGGTTCTTCTCCTCTATTCTTTCTTCTCCTCTTTTTTTCTTCTTCTTCCTCTTTTTTTTATTGGGAACGAGGGTCGTCGAGGGACATAGATGTAGTGTCGTCGTTGTTGATATGTACCCCCTCCCGATAGCTTACTATGATTAGGTAGCTAGTTCTACGTTTGGCACTAATATATCCATCTGTCATGTTTGAATAATAATTGCCATGTTGTAAATATTTGTAGAAACTATGGACACCGCCCTAGACGAAGCAACAAAAGAAGCGTTGTTGAGGGACATAATCATAGAAGGAAGTGATGCCATCTCGTTGTTTCTCAACGAAACCGATGGTCTGGAAGGAGAGGGTGAACAAGCTGGCTACGGTGACCTAATGCCGGTGAAAGAAGAAGAACATGAGGACGGCTCCGGTGACCCAATGCCGGTGCAAGAAGGAGACCGTGATTACGGCTCCGGTGACCGAACCGAGTCCGGCCAGGTATATATATTAGTTAAGCCTGTGCTGACTAGCTGATTGATGCATTCATTGTGTTGGTATGTACACATATTAATGAAGTCTTTGTTCTTTTTTCTAGCCCTCTGGATCGAGCACAACTTCGGTAAAGAGACGAGGCCCGAAGAAAAAGTTGAGCTCGGATGAAAAGTTTGAGATCATAGCAATCGCGCCCGACGGCCAACCTATTGAACCCCTCCGGACAAAGAGCGCATTTGTTGCTCAGTGCGGGGTTCTGGTTAGGGACAAGATCCCGATAAGCATCCAGCAATGGTTTAAGCCGGCTATAGAAGACCCTGAGGTGTCTTATGTCAATGATATGCAGAAAAATGATCTTTGGGCTGAGCTGAAGTCAAATTTCACCCTACCGCCTGAGGATAATCTAGAGAACCCAGTTAAAGAGAAATTAATCAAGTCTTTTGCTCTGAAGAGGATGGCAGAACTATTCAGGAGGTGGAAGAAAGAGCTGAATAAGTTTGTCGAAAATAATGAGACACTATAATTCAAGAGCAGATATGAGAAGATCAGAGATCACTGGCCCGCATTTGTGGCCCACAAGACATCGGAAACGAGTCAGAAGATGTCGGCGACAAACAAGCAAAATGCTGCGAAGAAGAAGCTTCACCATCGCACGGGGTCAGGTGGCTACCTTGTAGCCCGGCCTAAGTGGTCCAAGACTGAGAATGATCTGGTTCATAAAGGGATCGAACCAGAGACAATTAATTGGCCAGACCGTTGCCGGACTTGGTTTTTCGGGGCTGGCGGAACCCTGGACCCTGTAACAGGGAAGTGCATTTGGACGAACGATCAAATGGACATACCAGTCAGTAAGCTTAAGCAGTATATCGAAGCAGCGCAGGAAGGGACGTTCTTTCCAGACAGAGAGAACGACGAGCTCACAATGGCCCTCGGGAATCCTGAGCACCCTGGACGGACACGAGGCACGCCAGGCTCCGTTCTGTGGAGGGTTGGGTTTCCGGACGCAGGCGGTTACAAATCCCATGAGAGGAGGAAAAAAGTGCAGCAGACCCAAATGCAGGCGCTGCAAGCAAGGGTAGACGCGATAGAGGAACGAGAAGCAAATCGCAGCAAACGTACTGCCGAAGCCTCCCCCGAAGCTACCCCGCCATCTCAGCGCAGAAGCAGCGTGGCTTCCACCGAGCTGCTTCAGCCGGAGCATGCCTTGACGGCTCCTGCCAGCTATCACGTGGATGCTATAATGGAGTCTCAAAATTGCCACCTTATGACGCAATGGATGAATTTGAAGGTCAAGGCGGCTGTTGGCTCTGTTTATCCTACTGAACCCGGCGCAACTTTTCACTGCCGGCCGATTCCAGAAGGATATGCTAGGGTGATGGTGGATGAGATAACAGAGGGATTTGAGGACCTCCAGCTTGACCACCCTACCGGTGAAGGGGAGACTCGGCTGGGGTCTGCTCTGAAGACTCCATGCCTATGGCGGAAGGAGCTCATCAACCTTCCGAACTAGACGCCTCCGCCTCCTCCTCCTCCTCCGGCAAGTCAGGGCACTCCGCCTCCACCGCCTCCTCCTCCGGCGAGTGACGATCAGGGCCCTCGGCCGGCTCCTTCTCCGGTGCGTGGCGGCACTCCGCCTCCTTCTCCGCCTGCGCCGACGCGCCCGAGTAGCCAGCCTCCTCCTTCTCTGCCTCGTCAGCAAGGGCGGAAGAGACCTGCCGCCGCTCCAGCTGCTCCGGCGCGTCGTAGTCCTTCTCCTCCGCCTCTTAAGCAAGTAAAGAAGACAACCGCTCCGTCTGCTCGGTCGGCGTCTAGCAGTACAACCAGAGGCGGGAGGACATACAGATTCGGTCCTTCTCTAAAGACTCCAGAGAAGTTACCATACGAGAGGACTCAGGAGGAGAACGCCGAGATCGCGCGAGAAGAAGTGAGGAAATTCTTTGAAGGGGTGAAAGCAAAGAAACATCCACCTCCGGAGGAGAAGGTAGATCGGGTGAAAGTGAAGCGCACTCTGGCTGCCCCGACAAAACCACCGAAGTCTCCGCCGAAAGGAAACTATGACCGCATTATTGGAAAGGAATTTGCCAAAGCGGAGCGGTCGGGAAGTACTGTCAGTGTTCAAAGCCTGAAAGAACGACGAGCTGGGAAACAAATTACCCAGCTCGGCGAACAAGCGAAGCAATCGTGCCCCCCGCTCAAGGTGCCTAGCCACAACGTCGCTAATGATCCGAGGATAGTGCCCGGTTATAGCAATCTTGTAGATTACCTGCCCGACGAAGTACATTATGAACCCATGGACGTGCAGATACAAAGATACGAGTACGGGAAGCCTCTCGTCAAAGATGAAAGATCTCTATCAACGATGATGCGAAGATTGCATGATTGGTACTTGAAAATCTGCAGAGACTCTGGGGGGAGGAGTACTTTGTATGTGAAAGTTAAAAAGGAGCATGACCTCGTTGGAATTGATCTGTTGCCTGTTCCATTTGAGGAGTTCTATCAGTTTTTCAATCAATTGGCCCTCGATAAAACAACGGTCGCCTGCTATTGTCTGTAAGTAGTACTACTTCTGTCATTAAGTTTCTCTATATAGCTTAGCTCTTTCATTGCATGTATTTATAATCACCCTCACTATATTATGCAGATTGAAGATCGTCGAATTGAAGAAAAGACAAGTCGGTGATATTGGGTTCATTAACACATATCTCATAGATGCAACTCAGGTTAAACTTCATGCCGCAGCTACCGAGGCCAACTTGCTACGATCGTTCGTAATAAATCAAAACAAAGATATAATACTCTTTCCTTACAACTTCAGGTGAGTGTTACTGTCTTGTGCGTATTCGGTTTCCCTTATATATTAGTCAAGGTTATAGTAATGTAATTCATGAGTTATGCATGTGTGTGCAGTTTCCACTATATTCTCCTAGAGATTAAGCTTGAGCAGGGACTAGTAACCGTCTTAGACTCAAAACGAAAAGATCCCCAGCACTATGCAGACATGACTCAAATACTCCAGAAGTAAGTTAAATCGATCATTATCCACCATATCAGCAACTTTGTTCATTTCCTGATATCAAGTAATTGTTTTCTTTGTCCGGCAGGGTTTGGAGAAAATTCACCAAAACAGTTCCGGGACTGCCGAAGGAGCTGGAATTTAGACACCCGAAAGTAAGTACTATAGTAGCATGTTCCGCGCATCTCCTAGTGATTCAAACGCTAGTTTCATCAATACCATTTAGCATTCTTGCTTATCAGTTTGATTGACCTCTATTTCTTGTAAAGTGGTTGTGGCAGGAACAAGGGAATGATTTCTGTGGATACTACATCTGCGAGTCCATCCGCCACACGACCTGTGAACGGGGCGGGTACTCTAACGAACAATATGAAGTACGTAAATAACAACATTCACAATTTTATTTTATTACCATCATTTGTGTTGAGTTTCATTCATTCATATATATATGTATTGACCTCCTTCTTCAAATTAGATGTTTCGGAAGCGGGATGAACTCCTAGCACCAGCTCGCATGCGAGCAATTCAAGAGGAATTGGCGGCATTCTTTCTTGACCACGTGATCCCTGAAGACGGAGAATTCTATGTGGACCCTGAGTCCGTATGATTATATTTGTAAGAGATAATTATTGTATATATGTAGCCGGTAGTGTCAGATAGATATACGAAAACTTGTTGTTCGACCAATCTCTCGGAGAAGGAGAGGTGGTCGATATCACTTCTCTCTGTATGCATAAATGTTCATGACGATCTTCTGTTTCCTTCGTTTGCTTACTAGCTAGCCAGCGTGTCTAGTCCTCTCTATACGTATGTATAGTACGTTGCGTCGACCAAGCACGGACATAAGAGAGGACACTTCTCTCTATTAATTATAGCTAGCTAACACAATATATGAAACACCTAAATTAACCCCCCAAAACCTCCAACCCCCCCCCCCTCAAAAAAAAACAAAAACCCCAGCCAACCGGGACCAAAGGGTCTCCTGCCTGGGCTCTGCGCACTGCCCACGTGGAGGGCCTTTAGTCCCGGTTCTGGATTGAACCGGGACTAAGGGGGAAGGTATTAGTACCGACACTTTAGTCCCGGTTCAGGAACCCGGACTAAAGGCCCTTACGAACCGGGACTATAGGCCCTTTTTCTACCAGTGTAGTAGTGCCGGGTGATCTGGATCAATCATAATTTGTAGAATCGCTCAAAAAGCAAGGTCATAGCCTCCATATTCGGGGGTTGTGAATGGTTGGTTTGGGGTGCTTCAAATCCAAGTTGCACTCGTGGGTCACATCTAGGACAAACCTAGCATATGTTTAATATTTGGCCGACATAATACTTATATTATGGTGAACAACACATATAATGACACTCTAGTAGTGCCGTGTGCATCTGGATCAATCATAATTTATAGAATCGCTCAAAAAGCAAGGTCATAGCCTCCATATTCAGGGATTGTGAATGGTTGGTTTGGGGTGCTTCAAATCCAATTGGTCGCACGCGTACAAAATTTCACCTTCGACCTCATTGCATCCTCTCGCCCAAACCAGATCATACTCCGGGCCAGGTTTCAGTCCATCGAACCATAGTAAAATCCCAAGTTCGGGCATGGTCTGAAGCCCAAAAAGATGTCTTTTCTCAAGCCCGAGCTCAACCTGAATGCAAGCCCTAACCCAAAAGCCTATTAGGGCATCTCCACTGCAAGGCGCTTAATCAGGCACTTGATCGGCAATATAATATTATTTCATTCCTAGCACCCGGGTTTAGCGTCCCTTCTTCCAACGCCGGGGAACATGTACGAGTGCCATGCATGTAAAAATAGAACTGGTGATTGGGCTAGTGCCCGACGACTCATCTGGCATCGACGCCAGCCGAATTCCCAGATTCGGGTGGGAACTAAGCAAAATTACCAGGATTTCGACCCTGGCTCCTGCCTTAGCGCCATGCGTTGTAAATGCCCATTTATCTCCAATTTTATATGCCCAACATCCCAACATCACATCTCCTTCGTTCAGCAAAAATCGATACTAATCCCTTTTTGTTTGGCAAATGGGACATAGTAGAATTTATTTTCAATTTTATTTACCCGACATCACATATCCCACGAATTCACACCCCTCACACTGATTTATTTCCAATTTTATTTACCTGGTATCAAACCTCCTTCCTTCAGTAATATGAAAACTAATCCCTTATCGTTTTGCAAATTGTGAAGATATTACTATTTCATTGATATATTTTAAATTTTATTTGTCCTACATCAGATCTCCATCCTTCAGTAATATGGAAACGTAGAACATAGTAATAAAATATCCGGCCATGTCCCATGTGTCCTGCCTAATCCATTACTATATACTATTTGATAGTACTAGATTTTTATACGAGCGATGCCAAGACCTAGTGAGCCATCAATGTCGTGAGAAGTCGAATGTTCTATGCAAAGGCTAGTGTTTAAGAAGTTATAGTAGGTAAACATTGATAAAACTAGATAAATCCCCGCGCGTTGCTGCGGGAATTCATAGCAATGTATTAGATCAATTTACATGTAGTGAATAAGAGTAGTTCGACTAACAATATGATAGGTTAAAGATAAAAATTGATGAGGGATTTAATTCACATCAATTTCTGCATAGTATGAATGTTTTCCGAATTAGGGGGCATTTTTTTGGGTGATGTTAGGTAGTATCCTAGGCAATGACTAATGTGGTTTATTGATTAGGGTAGATGCAATATGCAAAAAAAAGTACTGTGAACCACTTAAATAGAGATTTTTTTTTTCCATCCATACCACCGGTATCAGCCATAAGTAGCCAACCGCAAAAATTTGCTTGCGAGGCAGCATGTTCAATTTCTGAAATTGTAGTCACCGTGGATTACTCGTGGTCACATATTCCTTTTTTTTGCGGGTGACATATTACTATATTAGGCAGGTTCAAACTCTACCAAATAGCAATAGCTAATAGCTAACTCATATAACATTCTAGGGAAGGGAGTAATATATAAATCTTACTACTTCCTAAGAAATTTCTTAGGTTGTTGAGGCATTCTGCAAGCATCTAATTAGCAGGCAGTCTTGCTGGTTGAATAAAATAAAATTGTACAACAGAACGCATCGGCTGCTAAACTTTCAAAACAAAACACGGGGGGTCAGTGTAATTAAGCACATGCACAACCTTGACGTAATAAAAAGCACATGCACAACCTTTGTTTGATTTTTCTCCATTGGTAGATCCGCATGTAGCATGCATATGGAATATACTGTCAGAAAAAGAGGGAAAAAGCATATGAAGGAGCCATATGCGCTGACATAGATGGGTATTGATGGAGAAGAAACATCTGCTGCCATGGTAGGGGGACGCAAAATGAGCAATATCAATGGGGTTTGGCCTACAGCATCATAGATGAATCCATGATGATTGGGGGCATCGATTGCTCCTTCCCACGGAAACTATGGAATGGATCCGAGACGAACGCCAACACACGGAGGATAGCAAGAGCTCTGGCCTGCCTACAATCATGAGGAGACAACAACAATGGCGGGAATGGAGGCGGTGATCTTGTGAGGGAGGAGGCATGGGAGGGACATGGAGGGAAAGTGAACATATATACACATGAAAGGGAAGTGGGTCGAGAATGGAAGGGGAGACGACACCCTCAATCTGTGGAGGAGGCCAACCTGTTCGTCTGTCTTCCGAATTTTGAAGGCCTAATTAGCCCGGTTACTCACCCTTGATGTGTCAAATCAGTCAACAAACTCCCCTAATTATTGCTTAGTTTATTCACCTCCTCATGAAATCAACGGGCTGAGAGGAATGGACTCTCCCTTGATGCGTGAAATCAGCCAACTAACTCCCATAATTATTGCCCCGTTTATTTACCTCCCCATGCAGCCCGTGAGAGGAATAGACTCTTCATATAATGCTTAAAATTAGACAACTATTAACTCACATAAATATTGCCCATTTATTCACCTCCCATGCAGCCAACGGCCTGAGAGAACAGACTTCCTGAGATTATACGTACATGCATGGGCCACTGATGTGGATAATGCGCATGTAAAAGAAATACTATAATGGGGATGACGTGGCACATCGCTGATGTGAACAGTGTGCATAGTAAAAGAATAGTGAATAGTGGGGAGCAACTTCTAAGAATGGTAGATATACTTGTTAAAATTGGTTTTACGAGCATTTAACTACCAATTTGCTTAATACTTTTATTCATCATGAGTAGTTCAAGAGGCACTTTTTTAATGTGAATTCTACCATATCTTTAGGCCCACGCGTGAGGTCATCTTTTTTCCATTTCTGCTTTTGCTAGACCAAGATTATGTTCCTATGTCTTCAGTTTTTCCTTTCGTTGTACTGCTGTGCAGAGGCCAGATGTATATCAACGATCTCCTACGTATGGTTATTTTTTTCTTGGAATCTTCACATATATGTTACTGCAAAATTATGCATTCAAAATTCAATGTGTGTGTGGATGACAGCAAAAGGGGAACCGTGACTTGATGGGCCATTGGCATAGAATGGTAAGATTGGATTGGGGTACGCAGGACATGAGTGATGCGAACCACTAAAATATATGTATACGCCGTTACAACACATAGATAATTAACTAGTAAAATCTAAGTTTTGTATTGCAAAAATATGCTGTCATCTCCTATCCATGTTAATTGTTGCCGATTTAGTACAATTGTACCGAAGGGAGTAGTGTCATTGCATTTGTATTACCGCCCACATGCCGATTCAACTACGAACCCCTTCTATTTTATTTCATATGATGGTATGCCGTTTACAAATAAATGAGAAACAAAGTCGGGTATCACACCATCCCAAGAACCTGAAGATTTAACACGAAAAGAATGCCTCGGCCTCGAGGCCACCCACTGACCTCTCGCGGAAAACAGCACGCACGCAGCTGGATCAATAGTTGGACCCCAAGTCCTGTACACAGCGCCCGGCAGTAGCTAGCCGTTACTTACTGCTCGCGGTAACCATCTTTGTTCACATTCGCAGATCTCTGATTTCGTTGTCGTGGTAAAGTTGCCCCAAGTGGATAATAGGTAACTACGTATCGTGCCTGCACTCGTTCACGCCGTACAAGTAATTGACCAAGTGGTGTAGCTAGGCTACATCACTTCAGCAAAAGTAGATGTGGATCACTACTCACAAGTTATTCCCATCCGTACGTTTCGTTCCATCAATTCTTCTTTCACTCCGCCGACGAGCTTCAGTTCTTAGGATGACGACATGCTCTATGATTTGGGATAATTGGCCGCCAAAATATATGTTTTGTCACTTGTCTGATATTGCAATCTAGGGTGTGGATAGATGAATCGTGCACAGCGCCCCCGTGCAACTCTGTCAAAATCATGCGTGCATGCAACTATAGTAATCAAGGGGCTTAGGACAAAACAACTTCATTAATTTTGAAGCAAAAGTATGGTTGCATGCATACCTATCCCTACATCTGTGTGCCCCCAGCGGATTTCATATTAAAGATATCTACCTCCATCACCATGCTTGTGCCCTAGAAGATTTGGCATGAAAGATAGACATGGTTTTTTTTCCTGCAAAAACAAAAACAAAATAAAATCTGCCGATGCCACCAATCATGTAGCAAATTCCAATATTGGGTTTACTACCTCTCAGAGTCCTGATAGTTAGTTTACTCAATCTGCACCAAGGACCCACAATATAACATTGAGATCTATATAGGATTCTATATATTTTTAAACCATGAGAACAAACACTATAACTTCTTCCACCAGATGAACAAAATATAGCATTGCAATAGTTTTTTTTTTATAAAAAATGTATGATCGTATTTGTAAAATCGACCAAGCCGATAGGAGTTACCGAACATATCAATCATTTTTTCTTGCTTCCCTTTATAAATAAGTCGTTGTCATGGTAAAGTGGTCTCTTAAATAGAAGGTAACTACATATCGTTCTTGGACTTGCTCATGTCCTACAAGTAATTGATCAAGTGATGTGGACTACATCAAAAGAAGATGTGGATCACGACACACACAATGATCTGATCGACAAGCCTATCACAGTTCACCCACTTGATTTGTTCTTTTTCCTGTCTGTCAGCTTCAATTCTTGGGAAGATAACGATCTCAATGATTTGGAAAAGTTGGGTGAGTGAAATACACATGTTTATCGATTAGCTGTTATGTTAAAGTGGTGTTAAGTAGTAGGTAACATGTCGTACAAGTAATTGACGGGGTGATACAAGCAATATCACCTTAGTAAAAATAAAATGTGGGTGATAACGAAATAAATCCGACAATCAAACAATTATGTGTGAGAGTGGGAGGGGTAATAACATGGGATAGGTGGGCACCACCGAAGTAGAAGTTGGCTAATAGCGCAAGAAATATCGTGGACCGTTGATCACCTGTAACACCGAGGATGGCCAAATTGTTGACAGTGTCCCCTGCCTACTACTTAAATTTTCGGAGGTCGTCGTGGATGAACTGTATGATTTAGGTTACTCAGGGCACAGTCCAATACATGTCTATCCCTTGGGTAATTGTGCACAATAGGGTGTGGACCGTTGATCACCTACAACAGGGATGGCCCAACTGTGGGAATGCCACATTTGCATGCAAATTTCTGGACTCCACGACTCCATATCCTCTTCCACTATGGCTATTCCATTCATACTTGGAATGATGCAATTGATTATATTGGGCTGCAAAAAGTTCAACCAAATATGTCACCGGAGCTTATCAAACGTCAAGCATTGCCGGCCGGCGGCCATCCTTGGAAGATATGCTCACTTCCTCCACCGTTTGCTCGTATTCTGTAACATTCGAAATGAAAAGCATGCCAATGCTTTTTGCAACAAATCGATGACGGGCATCATTATCGCGATGGATCCAAATAATGAGGCAAAAAATTGGATCATTGCCGGTGCAAAATGTTTGATGTGTTCTACGCTGGGAGAGTAGACGCCTTTTGCATCATTTGATATTTTTGTGGAGTATAATTTTTTTTGTACCTTGTTTCGTATACTAAAATCTCTCTGGTTTGATTATATCTTTGCCTTGATCGCCGGTGGGTCCTCTCTAGAAGAAGCAAGGGAAGTGTGCACTTTTACGGACCGCATGCACGTGAACAGCAGTCCGTACACTCAGTTGCTGATCAGTTGACTTTTGTGGACTTCATACCAGTACTCCATCCTTATCTTGTCTGCCTCATAGGGGCGGTACTTTCTGCAGCAGTACGTGCGTTGACCTTGGACATTTGACCTGTCGATCGTTCGAGCTGGTTATGACTGAACGTCATGGAACCAGGGAGTCGTGAGTCAACTACTGCCAGTGCTAGCAGTACGTGCCGCCGGGCGGACGGACAGGATGGCAGTCGCGCTGCCCTACGAAATTGTCTGCTAATGCCCGGCGACACGGAGCCACCGTCCCACGGTGGATTAATTTGCGCATGTTTTCCATGAGGCCAGCACGGCTGCATGCGGCCGAGTAATATTTGACCCGTATCCCGTGGATCTGGAGCCATACATGTGATGTGATCTAACCCTGTGTGTCGGTTGCTAAGACTAGCCATAGTGAGAAATAACATACAGTAGTAACATGCATATGTTACTAGTCTTTGTTATTATCTCCATAGTGGGTAGTAACATAGAGGTAGTAACATGGAGGTTGCCATTTATTGTTTTATGGGATCTATAGTAGTACTTTAACTTTGTGATCTATGTGTGGCTGATCGGTCCATCAGGTGCACAATTAAAAATCCAATATGTTCACAATAACAATCCATCAAGTACACACAATAATAATCCATCAGGTTCACACAATAAACTGACCGGGACAACAAAAGTGTTGAACAATCCATCAGGTTCACACAATAAACTGACCGAGACAAAATGCAGCAGGACAATTATCAAGTTCACACAATTAAGGATCCACCTAGTTCACACCATTAACTGACTGAATGTAGCTGAACAACCTATCCTCTGATATGCTTCATAGTGCATCGCTTCTTTCCCTTCAATCAACTTGCCACACAGTAGACAAATAATAATAGTCAGTAGCCGATCCGAATGGTATGATTCAGATTCACAACAAAAATTAACCGATTAAGAGACAAACTATACAAATACCTGAATCTCCTTCAGGAAATAACATGGGCTCCATTTTACTCAAAGCCTTAGTAAGTCGAGCCTTTTCAGCGTCATCCATCTTAGATGTGTCCGCTAAAAGCATTTTGGAGTAAACATCCAACAATCTTGTTTTGTTGTTGATCTTCGCAGTCTCAAGCTGTTGATTTGATAGAATCACCTGGCTGTCTATCACCTTTTGACGGTCCTCCATTGATTGATTGTTAACCTCGATGAATTTTTCCAATCTTTCTCCAAGCTCTTGTGAGAGCCCTCCTGACTTGCCTTTACCAGCACGTTCAACCTTAGCCTTATTACAGCCAGCTGATGGGCGCTCCTCGGCCTCCAAGTTAATCATATTTGGTGTGAGATTGGTCTCCACAGATGTTCTGTTTCCTACTTTTTCCGTCATGTTTCTGTAAGAGGCTAGCCATTTACCATCATCCTTGAGTTTTGCCCACATAGTTAAATGTTGGAAAGGCTGGTGATAGTTTTGTTCATACTTCTCCAAAGCCATTTTTTCCAGGTCATGTTGGCTGCAACCACTACGATACACTCCAATTACGTCAATCCACTCACCATGGAAAGCGGCGAGCCTTTTCTTGGTCCTTTGCCACTCCATCTTCAACTGATCCTGATCTCTCTTTCGGTTACTTTGCGTGGCACTGTTGTATAGAGCAGCAATGTCATCCCAGAACCGCTCATTCTTCTTTCTGTTCCCATTGATGGGATCGAGTGAACACTCCAGCCAAGAGCCTGCCTACATTGCGCCCATTTAATTTAGTTGAGCCCAACAAGCAACAAGAAATTACATGCACGTAATATGGATTTGAGCAATGATTATACTTACCAGTCTTTCATGTTCCTCGGGTAAATAGGGCAGACGATATGCGGTCCTTTCTCCCAATTCATCGTCATCTACATTGGTGACCTTCCGCTTCTTCCTTTTGGAGGAAGTAGAATCCACTTTGGCGGGAGCAGACCGAGATGCAACTTTAGGGTGCGGTGGTGGCGGTGGTGTTGAAAAGGAATCGTGTGGGGAAGCCCCAACAAAATGCAAATTCTCCATATTTTTGTGTCCTTGTTCAGGGTGGTGCATTGGCGGGGGTCGAAAATTATAAGGATGCATTGGAGGGAATTGTCCAAAACTTAGCAAGCCTTCAGGTGCAGGGGTGTACATTGGCCTCCTGTTACAAATATCAGAAGTCACGAGCATTAGCAATGAAATTTTGTACAACACCTCATCTCTCTATCAGCAAACACTTTTGTCACTTCTTATCGGTAGCTTCTTTCCAATAAAAAGATGTGATATATCACTTGTTCAATGAAGCAAGCAAAAACAAAAAGATGTCAAGTGAAGCTCACTGTTTAGGTAATTCAGGCTACACCTACACACGCTGAATCAGACTTACAAATTCAGACTTAGATGTACAAATTCAGACTTAGATGTTAGTAAAGACTTGCCAGTACAAAAATTACCTACTGCTGAACAACAACACACGCTGAGTCAGGTATTCTAGATGCTGAACACAAAATAGAAATTACCTAATGCTGCAAATTCGATCTAAAAAAACTGCAATTGCCGAAGATGGAATTAAAAGCAGAAATTTATACCATATAGGGTTTGCAGTACAGGATTCCATGAGAGGGGGGGTACAGGTGCGGCGGTGTCGACGGACTGGTGGACGAGCTAGTCGGAGCGCCGGGGTAGAAGAGCGGCTGTGGCGAGCGGCTGCCGCACGAGCCTGCCGGGGCGTTGGGGACGTGCTGCGTCGGCGGCAAGGTCGCCGATGACCGGGCTGGTGCCGCCTCCTTACGGGCACCAGACTTGGCCATGATTCAGGTGGCTTTGCCCCGCCGGCCAGAGCCACCGCCGGCCGACGAGACGGAGAGCGGGGCAAGGGAGATCGAGGCGATAGGGAGGGAGGGGATGGAGGTGCAGCCGTGGAGAATGGGGAGCGGCGTTTTTCTTCTTTTACTTCGCGATGGGGACGCCCGCAGCGGATCGGTTCGCATTAAAAAAGTATCGTAAGAAGCGCTATGTTACCGTAACTAGCTATGTTACTGCATCTATCTCTCTCCTCATTAACTCGCTGCCATGTAGACAAATGTGCTGAGGTGGACTTGAAGTTACTGCTGAAGTTACCCCCACTATGGCTAGTCTAAGACCTCTCCCAATGCATTGGTGCTAAAGTGGGGTGCTAAGTGCATTAAAATGCTTAGCAACTAATGTCCCCAATGCATTGGTGCTTAGGTTTTGTAGTTAAGCCTCCTCTATTTAATTGTTTAGCAATAAAACTCCTTCATGTATTGGTTGGTAGTCTTTTTGTCTAGGTCCACGTGCTTAGCATTGGTTTTTATTGGGGTCACCATAATGCTCTCTCTCTCCTCTTTAAATGTTTTGCCACATCATATTTCTGCCTATGTAGCACCCTTAGCACCTGTACACCGTGGAGCACTGGAAAGGGTCTAAGACAGCTTGTCAATGGGGCCATCAATAGCATGCACGATCGCGCCCCGCGCCGAACGGGCTTTCTGGATGTAAAAGCAATGCTGTCCAGTGAGATGAATTATATGGGATTCGTTGGTTTCATGGCGCTTATGAGAGAGCGCCAGTACCACCACTAGCCCACTACAGACTAGACGACGCTCTCCGAGGTACAAGGGCAAGTTGTCCCGTTGTCGTCGAGCAAGCCAAAACCCTACGTACTTGGTTACCCTACACTCGCTATATGCTGGTAGAGTAGTGATTACCTGACCCCTAACATGTCGCATGCAGCAACAGCTCATTCCCTTTTCACTGCCGGCCGGCGCTTGGAGCTTTACGGGGCGGTGTGGGTCTGTGAGTGTGTGTGACACGTCTTTGTCCACCACGCGGACACTGTTGTCTGGGTGCAGGATGCATACGTATTTTGATGATTGACGGACCGTTGTTCGAACGTTACGCTATGTTGGTAGGCGACACGAGCCGAGTGGGCATGGCACGGCGAAATCAATGGCGCGATAGACCGGTGCAACCCGTTGTCCCCGGGTTCCGGAGACTTGGAAACAGTAGAGCCTCGATCGGAAAAGAGAGGGAAAACAGTAGTGCTGGCAAGGAAGGTGGCCTGCTGCTACAGCCTACAGTTAACGGTCACACACTCTGAGGAATTTTCTCTTCTCCCTTGGCCTGATCTCCTGGCCGCCGACCAGCTTGCAATGTAAATCCGGACAGTGACAACACGGCTTGCATGCCCTCCCAGGGGAATCGATGGGTATCGGTACCAACAGCTGCTGGAGCGACGACATCCAGCCGTGCCCGCGTCCGGGTGCGTGCTCCGGGCTCCGGCCGTGGTCCTGGCTCCTGACGCACCGTGCCCGGCTGCTGTCGCCAGGCGAGCGGGCACCAGAACGGGACGCACCGGACGACCCTACGTACGTCTTCCTGCTGCACGGTGCAGTGTAGTTACTATCGGGTGTATGCACAAATGTATTCTGGCACCCACTGACCGATTTTGCCGGCGACGAGGCGAAACACGGCAGCGCCACGAGCGTATACGACGAACGGCTTGAGTTGCCGGAATGGGGCGGGCTACGTGCGCACCAACTGACAACCCATGGCCTACCTATACTAGCCATTAAGCAAATTAGGACCACTTCATGTGGACCTGTTTGTACCCTACCCTGGATTAATTATCACCTCCATGCATTCATGTATCGACAAACTAATCATCGAGGTTTTGTACGTGCCTTCTCAGACATGCACTGTCAATGAAAATAACACGTCCACATGAAGAGGTCGTGTACGTACCTTCTCAAACCCACACGCCTGGACTAGACGGTTCACTCGCCTCCACCACGTACGGCACGCGCGAAAACGACACGATTCGTACCGTGTCCGCGCGTCACATTGCCCCGGTCGTACCGGCAATCAGTTTGAAGATCGTTGTATATTGCTGTCAGCGATCGAGCGAGTGGCCATGGCCGTGGCGGCAGTAGAAAATAACAATAGATCGATCGATGCGCTCAGCTAGCTGCGTGCTTATCGTCCCGCGCATGTGTCGGCAGTGACTCGATCCACTAGATAAGAAGGGTTGCATATACTCTTAGCACCACTATTTTACTTAGCATATACTACTACTGCAGACTTCGATTTGATTCGGCAACAAGTTGACAACACAACAGCAGCAGTAGTAGAATTAATACCACCAGCCGTATGCTGCGTCGCCAACGGATTGATCGATCTTTCGTTGCTCAAGTAGTAGTATAAACACCACTTGCATGCATACATGGATGCATGTGGGTAAGTCGAGCGTGCAATGCACTGCCTCTATATTCTCTCCATACTATGAAAACTGACCACTTGATCTGTACTGAGTACTGACCAATATTGGATCGAAGAAAAAACTAAGTTAATATGGTGGTGATAACAACCAAGCGGAAACAAACTGAGAGCACCTACAAGCCCATGCTGGTTAACATATCATATACCAGTCTTGCTAAATCTCAGTCGACTGAGACTTGATTATGTCTCAGCCGATGGTACATTGGCGAGATTTACATTGAGATCCGTGTATTTTTTTTCTTTTTTCCACAGTTTTCTCCTTTTTTTTCCAGTCGATGCTACAGTTGATACTTGGTTATGCTACATTCATGAGATTTACATTCATTGACAAAGACTTGGTTATGTCTTAGTTGATGCTACAGTCGATATTTGCTTATGCCACTTAACTCAGACTTGGTTAAGTCTTAGTTGACTGATAACTAGCCACACCCATCATATACACACCACGCGTTTGTTTGATCCCTCATATACTTCAAGGTGCAAGTCTTTGTCGACACCACCCATGCCCACCAACGCTCAAATGCACACTTAGTCTACCCCATTCAAAAAAGAAAGAAAGTGGCATGGCTCCCTCCACCGATTTTACAAGGATATTAAAATTTAAAAATTGGCGTGATCGATGTGGCAGTACAATTGGCCTTGTTTGTCCCGCATGCCAGTGCTAAGGGATAAATAAGAAAATGGACAGAGAAGGCTTTCGCCATATGTAGACCTCAAGATCTCAACTAACCCCATCCATTTACCAGATGACAAATATATATGCCTTGAAAGTTCAGCATCTCCATGTTTTCCACTGGTGCATTCAGAGTACTACAAAAGTAATACTCACTGCCATTCTTCTCCAAATTCTCCCTCGGCAAATCACATGACATCTACTCCTGGCCCATCCCGATCTTCCATCATTTGTTCTCCGTTGTATCATTTGTTCTTTGTTGTATCATACAATATATCTTAGGTGGACACTTCCACAAACAAGAGATAAATACACTCTGCTAGTAGCATGACAGATTGACCAAAGGAATTAAGAAGCCAAACAATTTCGATCGCTGCGGGTTGTCGCGTGCAATGCTCTTGAATTTTCTACGAGGCGACCGACAATAGGATAGAGTAGTCTAGGGAAGTGCTATCTAGGGAGAAAACCATTACTAGGGCCCTTGACCGCTTCCCCTGACTAAATAATTGGACATGGCCCTGTCACATTTGAATGATTTAACTTGGCAACTCCCACGCAAGGAGCAAGTTTTAATTTGTTATATATCACAAAAAAAAAATATGAACCAACATGTGATTGGATGGTTAGAAATATAGTGGTATCCTTCGCCCATCAAAGTCCAGTCTGAAACTTGACACTGATCCTTCGTTATCATAAAAGGAAGGCCTGTGGGGGGGAGTGCATGGGTAGCTCTTCCATGGGTGATGCGTGATGTTTTTTTGAATGCAATACAAATGCAGACGCTCACAAATATGCACATATATTCACCCCTATGAACCCACACAAGTAGATCCTACCCCCTAAAGCACCTTCGAGAGACTGAGCGGTGATGCGTGATGTTGATTAATCGCTTGTCATGGCAGTGAAATCAGTCTGCCCACGTTTCTATGATGCGGACCCCGCCGCCGCCGCCGCCGGTGAGGCGCACAAACAGCATCGTGACCGCAATGTTTTTCCATCTTGAGATGATTTTGTGTACGTTTAGGTCTTGTATAAACATTGATGATCAAGTCATCCATATACAATAAATGACATAAGGTAATCAAATTTGGGATTCTTTTAATAGCACACAAAAAATCAGCATTCTTGAGTACTCATTTTGAAGAAGAAACTCATTTAGTCGGTAGTACCATATGATTTTCCAGTATTTCGAGTCATGGACTAACTTATGTAGGTTTACACAATACATATTGCGATTTGTTTTTGGATTCAGAATTTTTTTCCGAAACAAGTGACCCATATGACTATGTAGTCACTACATCCATTAACTGCATGGATAATATTATTTGTTCTGCCAATGATATTTAGTATCAAAAAATAATTCCACTCATACCATGAGGGCATGTTACCTCATAATCGATGTTGAGTCTCTATGTGAACCCTTTTACTGCAAGCCTCGCTGTCTCACCACTCATTGATTTTATTTATGAATGAGAAGTCATTTGTATTCTATGAAGGAAATACTTATGAGGAGTATGTATTATTATGGTAAATATAACTCTTTGGTTGAGCGAGTGTTATTCTTCCTTACTTGCTTCCTTTATGTCAACCAATATGAGTGCAAGATGCACTCTACCATAGATTGTGGTTCAGGGCCCAAAAGGTTTTAGCAATTTTGAGAAGAAATATATGTCGAGAAATGCAGTCTTTATTTTATATGTTTCGGGAGGAATCAATGAAATTTGTGGAAATGTATTTACTCCTTTTAACTCCTTGTAATTTCCTACAACAATGGAGTCAACGTGTTTCGTTGTCCCGAAAACAAAATATTTGTGCACATTTATACCGGGCTTTAGATGATGAGCATCCTGTGAGGCGTCTTTCAACTTGATGTTGAATTACAATTACTGGTTGAGGATCTAACTTCCTCGGTTTTCACGGAAGCATCTGAGAAGTTTTATCTCATGTGGTCAGATTTTCTCCCCCTCTTGCTCTCATTTGGGGAGAAGAGTGGTTTATAAGGTATCTCCATTCCTTTTGACACTTTATTACAGGAATACAGAATTTAGTGACACCGTGTCATCAGTAAATGTATGTGCCAGATTGGTAATGTGTTGCAAATATGTGATTCTCTAAACTTCTCGTTCAGGTTCTTTGAGTACGTGGATATAAGGATTGAATCTCAATAACATTGCTAATTTATTTCTAAGCATTATTTGTGGTACTTATCTCCCCCTAATGTCGAAAATATCCTTATCGCTGACGCAATTAGAATACAGGCTATTAGTAATTTTGATAGACGAATAAATTGTTATTTCTCACATAGGTCCCTAATTTTCTATGAGGGCACATTGATGTACGCTAGAGTGGTGATATCGGTATTTAACTGAATTATTGCAGATGGAAAATACCTTGTTGATTCAAACGTAGTTACTACAAGGGGAAAGTAGTATGATATGCAGTTGGTATGATTTAGATCATACTTACGGTGTGTAAGGACGTATGTGTCCAGCAAGAGGCTGGTAAATTTACTATTGTTTAAGATTGGTCATGTAATTAATTTTACTATCTTTGATAAGAAATATAGCTAAACCATTCTGGATATGTACATAAAGTATTGAAAGCAAAAAAAAGATCATCGAATGAGTTTAACAACATTGTTCATTCGAATGAGTTTATAGATCCTGTTTCAAGAGAATTTGCTCTTACTTAGATAAATTGAGCAATTGATTTAGTAAGATCATGCATGGTTGTGTGTGATAAGAGACACACTTGAAATCATTTTATAAATGTTCCTATGAGTACCATGAAGTATCTAAATAGTCCCACATAGTGGTTAACTAATCCACATATATCTTCTGAATGTATTCAAGGAAGATTGATTGGCTCATTTAGAATTTTAAGGTGAGAGTTCCTTAAAAGTGATTTTCCCTATGGCACATGCGGTGCACATAAAATTTGATGATTTGAAAATTTTTGTAACTTGTTAAGTTGTGACCAACATAATTGTTAATAATTTTCTAATCATCCCTAAACCAGGACAGATAAGTCTATCAAGACAGATATTTAATTTATTAATATTTAGAAAAATATTGTGTACGCAATACTGAGTATGAATTGACCCATGCAGTCAAATTTATTAAATATTGTATCCAAGGGATATGATATTGGACATCCTACCACATGTAGTAGTCTCTACTACCTAAAAGAACCGTAAGGTTCCGTTTCCCCTCTTACGTCCCCCACCCCATCGTTCGGTCCTCTGATCCTCTCCCACCAGCGATTTTCCTCTCCTCCTGATCAATTAGTATTTGGCAATTCATTCAATTCACGGATGACAATCAATTCATCAGATCAATCACGGACGGCAATCTCTCCTATTCCTTCCTTTAACCATTCTCTCTACCTCGCCTCCCTCGATCCCATCTTCTCGATCCTCTCCTTCATTCGCTCCTGTTAGCCGCCACCCGCCAGAGGCCCAACCCTCCCTTTCTCGCCTCGCTCAATTAGATCCAACATTGGCGCGTCAAGTCGGTCGTGGTGGAGAGAGAGGGGGCCGTCCCGAGAAGAGGAGAGGCCCCCGTCGGGGGAAGGAGAGGATGCGAGAGGCGGGGCACTGGCCGAGGTAGAAGTCCGCCTGCTCTTCATGCAGCGATGCAGCCACGGTGACCACTAACCATGCGCTGGTGTGTGTTGCGGCGCCGATGCACGCACGCCCTTGCTCGCTCGAACGGAGGCGGCGGGGAGCGAAGGAAATATGTGTGCATCGCTCGATCTGGTAAGAAGATGGGTAGATGTGGCACTGACAGAACGACGCGACATTGGTGGGGAGACCTACGCGAGAGATGCAATTTTACCGCTACGCTACTGCCGCTGTTCGTATTGCCGGTGCTGCTACACCGATGCTTCTGTTCATGCTGAGAGTTGATACTGATCAAGGAGTGAGAGAGAGAGATTATATGTGATTGTTTATGGTACCTTGCTGTTGCTACTGCTATTAGTTGTTGTTGTGTGGAGAGAGAGATGGAGGGAGGGAGGAAGAGAGAGAGAGAGTCAATAGAATGGAAAAGGTCACTGTGTGATCAGACTCTACAATTGTGTGAACAAAAGTATGCTTTGTTTTTCATTTTTTTTATGTCTGTAACTCAGCTTCAGTATCCTGTCAACTTGACAATAGTTTCAGTAGAGTGGAGCTAGCACTTGAGCACCAATGACTCTTCCTCATAAAAGGAAGATTAATACTTATTTACGAATCAGAGTTAGTAATTCATGCTGCGTGGTAACTACTTTTATAGTTTGAAATATTAATGTGCTTTACAAGCTTCGTACTCCATCGATACGATGCAGCTCATGTGCAGGATACAAAATATTCACCTAGAGAAAACAATTGCTTTTGCTGCCGGGATATATTCTGCAATGGATCTACAGCTAGGATGCATATGCATTTCCCAGCTGTTGATATCTTTGAGAAATGAGATAACAAGATGTTATCATGGTATGATCCACCTCAATTGTGCATAGATATATTTTCAATTTTTGGCAACTATTCTGCTAAAAGAATTTTATGTGCTAGCCTGCATGAGTTTTTGAATAAAATTATTTAAACCTCGAGAATACTTTTCTCCTGTAGCTTTTCAACTTCTGGAATAATACTTCTCTGTTGATCGATGGAATTTCCTTTATATTCACCACTTGGTATGCAATACAAATTAAGGGACCTTGAAATATCATGTAATGAGAAATATCTGCTACAACTAACTTTTGTTTTAGCATGTCTATTACCATTTGCCTCTTCTCCTATTTGAAAAAGGATGGATATAGACATTATGATCTACACCATATATAAAAAGGATGCCGGGCAACAAGGCATGGATATAGAGGTTGTTCGGATTGTGCCAGCATTGGCCCTGCCAATCGTGGGCACGCCAATTAATAGGCGAATGATTCGGCCACCCCTGTCCCGCTGAAAAATTAGCGTGGATTTGGACAAGGGTGGCTAGGGAAGGCTGGGCGCACCAATTCTTTGGTGGCAATCCAAACAGGCATGCAAGGTCTGGTCAACGCCAATTTTTGGGCTGGCCGTGTGAGGGCGTCAATCCAAACAACCCCATAGATATTTCTAGAAGCCACCGAAGAATTTTTTACAGGACATGAGAAGATGGTGTGCACTATCTTCTAGATGACTTTCCTCACCAATTGGCTTGCACATTTCTGTTTTTATGTTATATTACTTGAACTTGTTCAGTATCCCAGCACTAGTAAAACATTTGCCATACATTCTTACTGAGGATCATGCATTTGCTCATTTCTCAATCATGTGATGTTTGAACAGTCCATTTCCTATCTTTTGAAGGGAGGTAGAAGCTAGGATACATAGTGCCTGCTAGAGTGAGATAAAGTAGGAGGAATAGCTTGTTTGGAGGAAACATTATGGAAAATTCTTAAATTCATCTGCATTAGCAACTCTTGAGAATGTAGGAGCAAGAAATGATTTAATGGTAAAAATAAGTCAACAATGCGGCCTGATGTGCCCTAAAGTTATATGTTAGAAAAACCAAAATGTGCCATAAAGATATACATGATAGAACAACTAGATCATATACTCCCGTAGCAACGCACGGGCAATTACCCTAGTACAAGTATAATGATATTTTGGGATAATTAGGAGATTACCCGATGTCTCCGATATTATTGAGTGAAAATGAGGTCATCCTCCTTTTTGTGCACTAGATTTTGGTCCTCCTTCTGATGAAGATTCTGAGAACAATCCTTCACCAGAATATTTCTGGTTGTTATTTGCAAATTTTCAAATTTATCCCATTGAACTTATTGACCCTTTTAATAAATTTGTGGTGTGGCTTGACCATATGTTTGAGGGTTTGCTAGTAATAGGTATGATATTTATATAACCACATATTTGACAAACTTGAGAGTTGTCTTTGTGATCATTCAGAAATGACCAATTCCTATTAAGAGGTAATTTTGTCTTTGATTGTCTATTAGACTCCACTTTACTTCATATTCCTCATGGTTCTATTTTCTGACCACTAACTTGCATAGTATTTTCAATACTAGCAAGAATTTAAAATAATGGAATAGCACCCGTTGGGTGAATCTAACGATTTAAAGAAATTCCATGTTTCTTCATCATAAAAATTGTCGGCGGCCATCCTTGGCCCAATCTACTTGCGCAAAGTCCTCGCTTCCACCATCGTTTGCCCGTGTTCTGGAACTTTTGTAGTGAAAGATACGACAAACGTTTTCCGCAACAAAACAACGATAGGTTTCCTCAAAGAAAAAGAAAAAAGATTCAATGATTGGTACAGTGGTCGCAACAACTATAAAGAAAGAGGCGAAAAATTGGATCGTTACCGGCGCAAAAGGTTTGATGAATTATATACCAGGAGAGTAGATGCCTTTTGCAACAGATATTTTTATTATGTGTAGTTGCAACATTTATTGAATATAAGTTTATTAAAATTGAATGAAAAACATATGCGCGGTTTAATATTGTGGTGGGTCTTTTGCACGCATGATTGCATTCTGAGGTGAGTCTTATCCAGAAATAAGAGACGAAGCCTCCACCGAGCTCTCTCAGCGATTTGAAACATCCGACCGTCCATCTCGTTTTCCTGGCGCGTCACAACCGTCGGATCTCGGGCTAGATCGATGTGAGCCGTCGGATATTTACCCGATCAACCTCAGCCCTCAGATAAAATTTCGATTGCAATGAATTGTAATATCCATGCCCCCACCAGGGCATTTCGGTCATTTCGTGTAGGGGGTATAAAAGAGGGGCGCTCTGTGTTGAACCCTAGCCGCCGCCTCCTCTCCCCTCCCACGCGCCTCCTCCTCCCGCACCCACGCCTCCCTCTCCTCCTTCCCCGTCGCCGTCCGGCCTCCTCCCCTCACGGCCTCCTCCTTCCACCCCTTCGATCTAGCGCCGCCCAAACCGTAACGCCCCGCCCCGGCCTATGCTCCCACGGGAGGGAAGGAGGAATGGCGAGGCGAGGCAAAGGCGGCGGCGTATGGGACGCGGCGCGGGCGGCGTGGCCCAGGGGGTCGGCCTCCTCCTCCCCTACGCCTCTCTCCTCTGCCCCTAGCGCATAGTCGCGCCGCACGTCTCTTCCTCTCCCGCGTCCATCCCGGCGGCGGTGGCGACTTGCAGGCAATGGGCGAGTCCCTGTAGCCGTGGCCCGTGGCTAGGGTTTCGGGCTGGGCATTGTCTTCGTCGCCGGCGCGGTTCTGGTGCACTCCGGCGGCTCCTCTTCGTCTCCTCCCTCGCCCCCACGCGTGGCTCCGCTTCCCGCTGGCCATGAGGTACAGCCTTGCAGGGGCGCATCGGACTGGGCCTCCTCCTTTTCCGGTGAGTACGCCAAACTAAAGACCACAATGTGAAGGTTCTATGCTTGTAGGTTTTTTGTCTTCTCTGTCCGGAGATGTTGTTGGATTAGGACTATTCCAAAGACTGGGCCTTTTTTGCTCTTTGGTTTGGCTAGATTCCAAGTAATAGGAGTTTTTTTTGGCTGGATGGTCTGACTAGGTTCCAAAGATGGCACTTTTTTGGGGCCTTTTGTGCTACCTTGCTTGGAATCGATGGGAGATAGAAGGATAGCTAGGTTCCAAATATTGGAATCTTTTGAATCGATGGTTTGACTAGGTTCCAAAAAAATGGACATTTGTTGCTGCCTTGTTAGCTTTAGCTGGTTTTGATGGGGAACGTTGCAGAAAACAAAAATTTTCCTACGGTTTCACCAAGATCCATCTAGGAGTTCATCTAGCAACGAGTGATCGGATGCATCACCTTGTAGATCGCGAGCGGAAGCGTTCAAAGAACGGGGATGATGTAGTCGAACACGACGTGATTCAAATCACCGATGATCAAGCACCGAACGGACGGTGCCTCCGCGTTCAACACACGTACGGGACGGGAGACGTCTCCTCCTTCTTGATCCAGCAAGGGAGAAGGAGAGGTTGATGAAGATCCAGCAGCACGACGGCGTGGTGGTGGATGCAGGGCGTCACAGTAGCAGGGCTTCGCCTATACTACGCGAGAGAGACGTAACGGGGAGAGAGGAAGCACCAAAGGCTGAGGTATGAAATCCCTCCTCTCCTCAACTATATATAGGAGGACCAAGGGGGGTGGTGCTCCGGCCCAGGAGATCTAATCTCCTTGGTGCGGCGGCCAGGGGAGGTTTCCCTCCCCCCCAAGGCACTCAGGGGTGCCTTCCACCACTTGGACTCCTCCCCATGGAAACCCTAGGCGCATGGGCCAAGTAGGGCTGGTTCCCTTGGCCCATGTAGGCCAAGGCGCACCCCCTACAGCCCATGTGGCCCCCCCGGGACAGGTGGCCCCACCCGGTGGGCCCCCGGGACCCCTCCGGTGGTCCCCGTACAATACCGATAACCCCGAAACTTGTCCCGATGGCCGAAACAGCACTTCCTATATATAATTCTTTACCTCCGGACCATTTCGGAACTCCTCGTGACGTCCGGGATCTCATCCGGGACTCCGAACAATATTCGGATTACTGCATATACATATCTTCATAACCCTAGCGTCACCGAACCTTAAGTGTGTAGACCCTACGGGTTCGGGAGACAAGCAGACATGACCGAGACGACTCTCCGGTCAATAACCAACAGCGGGATCTGGATACCCATGATGGCTCCCACATGCTCCACGATGATCTCATCGGATGAACCACGATGTCGAGGATTAATCAACCCCGTATACAATTCCCTTTGTCAATCGGTATGTTACTTGCCCGAGACTCGATCGTCGGTATCCCAATACCTTGTTCAATCTCGTTACCGGCAAGTCACTTTACTCGTACCGTAATGCATGATCCCGTGATCAACCACTTGGTCACCTTGAGCTCATAATTATGATGCATTACCGAGTGGGCCCAGTGATACCTCTCCGTTATATGGAGTGACAAATCCCAGTCTCGATCCGTGTCAACCCAACAGACACTTTCGGAGATACCTGTAGTGCACCTTTATAGTCACCCAGTTACGTTGTGACGTTTGATACACCCAAAGCACTCCTACGGTATCCGGGAGTTACACGATCTCATGGTCAAAGGAAAAGATACTTGACATTGGAAAAGCTCTAGCAAACGAACTACACGATCTTTGTGCTATGCTTAAGATTAGGTCTTGTCCATCACATCATTCTCCTAATGATGTGATCCCGTTATCAATGACATCCAATGTCCATAGCCAGGAAATCATGACTATCTGTTGATCAACGAGCTAGTCAACTAGAGGCTTACTAGGGACATATTATGGTCTATGTATTCACACGTGTATTACGATTTCCGGATAATACAGTTATAGCATGAATAAAGACAATTATCATGAACAAAGAAATATAATAATAATACTTTTATTATTGCCTCTAGGGCATATTTCCAACAGTCTCCCACTTGCACTAGAGTCAATAATCTAGTTACATTGTGATGAATCGAACACCCATGGAATTCTGGTGTTGATCATGTTTTGCCCTAGGGAGAGGTTTAGTCAACGGATCTGCTACATTCAGGTCCGTATGTACTTTACAAATCTCTATGTCTCCATTTTGAACATTTTCACGAATGGAGTTGAAGCGACGCTTGATGTGCCTTGTCTTCTTGTGAAACCTGGGCTCCTTGGCAAGTGCAATAGCTCCAGTGTTGTCACAAAAGAGTTTGATTGGCCCCGACGCATTGGGTATGACTCCTAGGTCAGTGATGAACTCCTTCACCCATATTGCTTCATGTGCTGCCTCCGAGGCTGCCATGTACTCCGCTTCACATGTAGATCCCGCCACGACGCTCTGTTTGCAGCTGCACCAGCTCACTGCTCCACCATTCAACATATACACGTATCCGGTTTGTGACTTAGAGTCATCCAGATCTGTGTCGAAGCTAGCGTTGACGTAACCCTTTACGACGAGCTCTTCGTCACCTCCATAAACGAGAAACATGTCCTTTGTCCTTTTTAGGTACTTCAGGATATTCTTGACCGCTGTCCAGTGTTCCTTGCCGGGATTACTTTGGTACCTTCCTACCAAACTTACGGCAAGGTTTACATCAGGTCTGGTACACAGCATGGCATACATAATAGAACCTATGGCTGAGGCATAGGGGATGATACTCATCTCTTCTATATCTTCTGCCGTGGTGGGGCATTGAGCCGAGCTCAATCTCACACCTTGCAAAACAGGCAAGAACCCTTTCTTGGACTGATCCATTTTGAATTTCTTCAAAATCTTATCAAGGTATGTGTTTTGTGAAAGACCTATGAGGCGTCTTGATCTATCTCTATAGATCTTGATGCCTAATATATAAGCAGCTTCTCCAAGGTCCTTCATTGAAAAACTCTTATTCAAGTAGGCCTTGATGCTGTCCAAGAGTTCTATATCATTTCCCATCAAAAGTATGTCATCTACATATAATATGAGAAATGCTACAGAGCTCCCACTCACTTTCTTGTAAACGCAGGCTTCTCCATAAGTCTGCGTAAACCCAAACGCTTTGATCATCTCATCAAAGCGAATGTTCCAACTCCGAGATGCTTGCACCAGCCCATAAATCGAGCGTTGGAGCTTGCACACCTTGTCAGCATTCTTAGGATCGACAAAACCTTCCGGCTGCATCATATACAACTCTTCCTTAAGGAAACCATTAAGGAATGCCGTTTTGACGTCCATTTGCCATATCTCATAATCGTAGAATGCGGCAATTGCTAACATGATTCGGACGGACTTTAGCTTCGCTACCGGTGAGAAAGTCTCATCGTAGTCAATTCCTTGAACTTGTCGATAACCCTTAGCGACAAGCCGAGCTTTATAGATGGTCACATTACCATCCGCGTCTGTCTTCTTCTTGAAGATCCATTTATTTTCTATGGCTCGCCGTTCAACGGGCAAGTCAGTCAAAGTCCATACTTTGTTTTCATACATGGATCCTATCTCGGATTTCATGGCTTCTAGCCATTTGTTGGAATCCGGGCCCGCCATCGCTTCTTCATAGTTCGTAGGTTCACTGTTGTCTAACAACATGATTTCCAAGACAGGGTTGCCGTACCACTCTGGTGCGGAACGTGTCCTTGTGGACCTTTGAATTTCAGTAGGAGCTTGATCAGAAGTATCTTGATCATCATCAATAACTTCCTCTCTAGTCGGTGCAGGCACCTCAGGAACATTTTCTTGAGTTGCGCCATTTACCGGTTCAAGAGGCAATACTTCATCAAGTTCTACTTTCCTCCCACTTACTTCTTTCGAGAGAAACTCTTTCTCTAGAAAGGATCCATTCCTGGCAACAAAGATCTTGCCTTCGGATCTGAGGTAGAAGGTATACCCATAAGTTTCTTTAGGGTATCCTATGAAGACGCATTTTTCCGACTTGGGTTCGAGCTTTTCAGGTTGAAGTTTCTTGACATAAGCATCGCATCCCCAAACTTTTAGAAACGACAGCTTAGGTTTCTTCCCAAACCATAATTCATACGGTGTCATCTCTACGGATTTTGACGGAGCCCTATTTAAAGTGAATGCGGCAGTCTCTAAAGCATAGCCCCAAAAAGATAGCGGTAAATCGGCAAGAGACATCATAGATCGCACCATATCTAATAGAGTGCGATTACGACGTTCGGACACACCATTACGCTGAGGTGTTCCAGGCGGCGTGAGTTGTGAAACTATTCCACATTTTCTTAAGTGTGTGCCAAATTCGTGACTCAAGTATTCTCCTCCACGATCTGATCGTAGAAACTTGATTTTCCTGTCACGTTGATTTTCAACCTCACTCTGAAATTCCTTGAACTTTTCAAAGGTTTCAGACTTGTGTTTCATTAAGTAGACATACCCATATCTACTCAAGTCATCAGTGAGGGTGAGAACATAACGATAGCCACCGCGAGCCTCAACACTCATTGGACCGCACACATCAGTATGTATGATCTCCAATAAGTTGGTTGCTCGCTCCATCGTTCCTGAGAACGGAGTCTTGGTCATTTTTCCCATGAGGCATGGTTCGCACGTGTCAAATGATTCATAATCAAGAGACTCTAAAAGTCCATCTGCATGGAGCTTCTTCATGCGTTTGACACCTATGTGACCAAGGCGGCAGTGCCACAAGTATGTGGGACTATCATTATCAACCTTACATCTTTTGGTACTCACACTATGAACATGTGTAGTAATACGCTCGAGATTCATTAAGAATAAACCATTGACTATCGGAGCATGACCATAAAACATATCTCTCATATAAATAGAACAACCATTATTCTCGGATTTAAATGAGTAGCCATCTCGTATTAAACGAGATCCTGATACAATGTTCATGCTCAATATAGGCACTAAATAACAATTATTGAGGTTTATAACTAATCCCGTAGGTAAATGTAGAGGTAGCGTGCCGACGGCGATCACATCGACCTTGGAACCATTCCCGACGCGCATCGTCACCTCGTCCTTTGCCAGTTTTCGTTTATTCCGCAGCTCCTGCGGTGAGTTACAAATATGAGCAACGGCACCGGTATCAAATACCCAGGAGTTACTACAAGTACTGGTAAGGTACACATCAATTACATGTATATCAAATATACCTTTGGTGTTGCCGGCCCTCTTGTCCGCTAAGTATTTGGGGCAGTTTCGCTTCCAGTGACCCTTCCCTTTGCAATAAAAGCACTCTGTCTCAGGCTTGGGTCCATACTTTGACTTCTTCCCGACAGCTTGCTTGCCGGGCGCAGCAACTTCCTTGCCGTCCTTCTTGAAGTTCTTTTTACCCTTGCCCTTCTTGAACTTAGTGGTTTTATTTATCATCAACACTTGATGTTCCTTCTTGACTTCTACCTCTGCTGATTTCAGCATAGCAAATACTTCAGGAATGGTTTTTACCATCCCCTGCATATTGAAGTTCATCACAAAGCTCTTGTAGCTTGGTGGAAGCGACTGGAGGATTCTGTCAATGACCGCGTCATCCAGGAGATTAACTCCCAGCTGAGTCAAGCGGTTATGTAACCCAGACATAGTGAGTATGTGCTCACTGACAGAACTATTTTCCTCCATCTTATAGCTGAAGAACTTATCGGAGACTTCATATCTCTCGATCCGGGCATGAGCTTGAAAAACCATTTTTAGCTCTTCGAACATCCATGTCTCTCAAAACGCTTTTGGAGCCCCGGCTCTAAGCTGTAAAGCAAGCCGCACTGAACGAGGGAGTAGTCATCAGTACGTGTCTGCCAAGCGTTCATAACGTCTTGGTTCTGTGGGACGGGTGGATCACCTAGCGGTGCTTGTAGGACATAATCTTTCTTGGCAGCTATGAGGATGATCCTCAGGTTCCGGACCCAGTCCGTATAGTTGCTGCCATCGTCTTTCAGCTTGGTTTTCTCTAGGAACGCGTTGAAATTGAATACAACGTTGGCCATTTGATCTACAGGACATATTGTAAAGATTTTAGACTAAGTTCATGATAATTAAGTTCATCTAATCAAATTATTAATGAACTCCCACTCAGATTAGACATCCCTCTAGTCATCTAAGTGTTACACGATCCAAGTCAACTAAGCCGTGTCCGATTAACACGTGAGACGGACTAGTCATCGTCGGTGAACATCTTCATGTTGATCGTATCTTCCATACGACTCGTGTTCGACCTTTCGGTCTCTGTGTTCCGAGGCCATGTCTTCACATGCTAGGCTCGTCAAGTTAACCCTAAGTGTTTTTGCATGTGTAAAACTTCTTACACCCGTTGTATGTGAACGAAAGGATCTATCACACCCGATTAACACGTGGTGCTTCGAAGCGACGAACTGTAGCAACGGTGCACAGTTAGGGGAGAACACTTCTTGAAATTGTTGTAAGGGATCATCTTATTTACTACCGTCGTTTTAAGTAAACAAGATGCAAAACATGATAAACATCACATGTAATCAAATAATAATAGTGACATGATATGGCCAATATCACATAGCTCCTTTGATCTCCATCTTGGGGCTCCATGATCATCCTTGTAGATCGTCATACTCATCGACATGTAAGTCGTGATTCCTTGTACAAGAACATGATCAATCTCATACATCACATATATCATTCATCACATCCTTTTGGCCATATCACATCACATAGCATACCCTGCAAAAACAAGTTAGACGTCCTCTAATTGTTGTTTGCATGTTTTACGTGGCTGCTATGGGTTTCTAGCAAGAACGTTTCTTACCTACGCAATGACCACAACGTGATATGCCTATTGCTATTTACCCTTCATAAGGACCCTTTTCATCGAATCCGATCCGACTAAAGTAGGAGAGACAGACACCCGCTAGCCACCTTATGCAACTAGTGCATGTCAGTCGGTGGAACCTGTCTCACGTAAGAGTACGTGTAAGGTCGGTCCGGGCCGCTTCATCCCACGATGCCACCGAATCAAGATAAGACTACTAACGGCAAGCATATTGAACAAAATCAACGCCCACAACTACTTTGTGTTCTACTCGTGCAAGAGAACTACGCATAGACCTAGCTCATGATGCCACTGATGGGGAACGTTGCAGAAAATAAAAATTTTCCTACGGTTTCACCAAGATCCATCTAGGAGTTCATCTAGCAACGAGTGATCGGATGCATCTACGTACCTTGTAGATCGCGAGCGGAAGCGTTCAAAGAACGGGGATGATGTAGTCGAACACGACGTGATTCAAATCACCGATGATCAAGCACCGAACGGACGGTGCCTCTGCGTTCAACACACGTACGGGACGGGAGACGTCTCCTCCTTCTTGATCCAGCAAGGGAGAAGGAGAGGTTGATGAAGATCCAGCAGCACGACGGCGTGGTGGTGGATGCAGGGCGTCACAGTAGCAGGGCTTCGCCTATACTACGCGAGAGAGACGTAACGGGGAGAGAGGAAGCACCAAAGGCTGAGGTATGAAATCTCTCCTCTCCTCAACTATATATAGGAGGACCAAGGGGGGTGGTGCGCCAGCCCAGGAGATCTAATCTCCTTGGTGCGGCGGCCAGGGGAGGTTTCCCTCCCCCCCAAGGCACTCAGGGGTGCCTTCCACCACTTGGACTCCTCCCCATGGAAACCCTAGGCGCATGGGCCAAGTAGGGCTGGTTCCCTTGGCCCATGTAGGCCAAGGCGCACCCCCTACAGCCCATGTGCCCCCCCCGGGACAGGTGGCCCACCCGGTGGGCCCCCGGGACCCCTCCGGTGGTCCCCGTACAATACCGATAACCCCGAAACTTGTCCCGATGGCCGAAACAGCACTTCCTATATATAATTCTTTACCTCCGGACCATTCCGGAACTCCTCGTGACGTCCGGGATCTCATCCGGGACTCCGAACAATATTCGGATTACTGCATATACATATCTTCATAACCCTAGCGTCACCGAACCTTAAGTGTGTAGACCCTACGGGTTCGGGAGACAAGCAGACATGACCGAGACGACTCTTCGGTCAATAACCAACAGCGGGATCTGGATACCCATGATGGCTCCCACATGCTCCACGATGATCTCATCGGATGAACCACGATGTCGAGGATTAATCAACCCCGTATACAATTCCCTTTGTCAATCGGTATGTTACTTGCCCGAGACTCGATCGTCAGTATCCCAATACCTTGTTCAATCTCGTTACCGGCAAGTCACTTTACTCGTACCGTAATGCATGATCCCGTGATCAACCACTTGGTCACCTTGAGCTCATAATGATGATGCATTACCGAGTGGGCCCAGTGATACCTCTCCGTTATATGGAGTGACAAATCCCAGTCTCGATCCGTGTCAACCCAACAGACACTTTCGGAGATACCTGTAGTGCACCTTTATAGTCACCCAGTTACGTTGTGACGTTTGATACACCCAAAGCACTCCTACGGTATCCGGGAGTTACACGATCTCATGGTCAAAGGAAAAGATACTTGACATTGGAAAAGCTCTAGCAAACGAACTACAGGATCTTTGTGCTATGCTTAAGATTAGGTCTTGTCCATCACATCATTCTCCTAATGATGTGATCCCGTTATCAATGACATCCAATGTCCATAGCCAGGAAATCATGACTATCTGTTGATCAACGAGCTAGTCAACTAGAGGCTTACTAGGGACATATTATGGTCTATGTATTCACACGTGTATTACGATTTCCGGATAATACAGTTATAGCATGAATAAAGACAATTATCATGAACAAAGAAATATAATAATAATACTTTTATTATTGCCTCTAGGGCATATTTCCAACAGGTTTGCATAAAGTGTGCAGTTGTTGTTTACAAGGGACTTGGTTCTGCTTAGATTCTTGAAGTCATTTAGTAATTAGGAGGCACTCTTATGATGTGGATTGGGATCAGTGTTCGGGATTATGGATGTACTGCCAGGAAGGTGTGCGGAGTGAATTATGTGGGCTTTAGTTTGGTCTGGTCCAATTTCTTCCTTGGGTTAGGGTTAGGTTTGGATGCAATAAACTATGTGCCCTGTGGTTTAATTTCGTGCATTACAGTTTATATTGGGGATCAGCGAAGTCGCATGGTTGGTTAAGTAGAAGATGTGGGATCGATGCCTGCTCCAGTTATTTGGATTACGTCATGGTTGCAGTTGTTTGAATCAAAGTGTTGTTTTCAGGTGCTAGATTAATTTGGTCCTTGCTTACCCATATAATCACATGCCAGATAAGTCACATGGTTGATTAGAAAAAGAGCTTCGAGGGTCTACGCTTATTGTGGTTGCAGTTCTACGAATCAAAATGTTATTCTTGGTTATGCTAGATTAATTTGATTATCCAGTCGACTCCCAATTTCCAGTTTCTGATTATATGAGGAATTGGTGTTTCACTGCTAACTATTTTGTTTGGTTCTTCTGTTTTCTGATTCTTTGCTTGATGTGTTTTCGATTGGGAGCTCTCCACTTGGAAGATACCTCCACGCCCAGCCACCTCTTCACCACCACGTGCCAGTCAACTGGCGGCGCTGTCCAGCGGGAGCATGGACACGGTGTAACCCTTGCTCGTTCATGTGCGTGAAGTCGAGCACGACCGCGTTGATGGGTGTTGTCGCCGTCGACGGCAGAAGCGCAAGTCGCGGCTCACGTCGCTGCTCCGTTGGGGTCACCATCGTGTGCGGTTGTTGTACTCGTGTTGCGCGTGCGCTCAGGTACTGCATCTCAGGTTCCCCTCTCTCATAGATGTCCATATATACAGTTCTGATCTCCTTTTTTCTGCTGCTCCATATAGCGTACAACCGAGTCGTTGATGCAGTGAGAGCTCGGTGTCCTGTCCGCCGGCTGAGCAGCAAGCCGGAGCTGCAAGTCACTAAACATGGTGGTGCTACTGTGAGGATCTCATGCCTCTCACTCTGTGTATCTCTCATCAGCCCGTTCCACTTTTTGCTAATCATTCATGCCCTTCATGATCACTAAGGCTTTTCTTGGTTTTGTAGTTGTGGATTGTGATTAAGAATGATGACCCTGGTTAATTATAGGATTTAAATGTGTCAACCCAGACCCCAGATGCATTGCTATTGTTTTAGTTACTGCTGCAAATTTTTATTTTGTTGAGAATGGGAGAATAGCGAAGGGGATGCATTTCAGTTTTAATATTCTTACAAATGTTTTGATGGGAGTCTTTAAGAGAATATCCAGTTCTTCGGGTTATGTGGCAGCATTTGGGAAAACTGGTGCTGCAAGATTTACAGTCTGTACAAAACAGTAAGCTTGCATATTGGTAGGTGCTTGGAAGATGCAAATGATGGCTCTGCTTATTTCAAATTTCCTTACTATCATGTTCTAATATATTTTTGCAAAAGATTTGAGAGTCAAAGCAAGGCTTGCTCTCTCTGATAAATCATGTTCCACTTTTATAATCAGGTCATCGGTGTTCCCTATATATCATCGATTGCGATCAATTAAGAGGTGAAGACATCATGTTTGGCAATAACTCTCGCTTAGACAAAGGTATATGCTCAATTCTTATGAATTAGGAAACTAGGCAGTATTACTGTTAATCTTTCTCTAGCAAGTTCATGCCATGTGTCATCCAGAGTATTTACGTGTTAATAGTTGGTTGATGCAGAAGATGTTTGTCTATAGTTTTGTACCCTCTTGAATATGCACACCACCACCCCACGATCTTCTCGGATAACCTCAGAGTGTGTTTGTGCAACGTCACCACATCCGATGGAGCCGGTCTTGCACTTCACGATCATTTTTGTTTTGGTACTGGCTGAGATAGTTAAGTTTGTTTATCTATGGAAAGAAAAGACACTTGCAGTTCTGTATGTGACTTGGTATATGTGTCAACTGCAGTTTAGGATGCCAATAAATTTGTAGTGTTATACATGCGTACATATTGGCTGATGCCAATAAGATTATACTGTTGATCAGTTTGTGTGGTGCTTCTTAGTATCTTGCCAATTCTATTTTGCCTGGTCAAGCATGTGCTTTTTTCTTGCTGTCATGTCAAGAATGCAAAGAATGCCAATGTGTTCTAATTTATTTCCACTATAATTTGTTTTCTGTTGCCAAAAGTGGTGTTTCTGAAGAAAAGAAATTGCATTGTGTCTTTTGTGCAGGTTGGTTTGCACAAGGTGCTGTAATTTTCAAGATATATCATGTGCTCAAATGTTTGATGGCTTATGTTATGTACTGAAAGAATCCAGAGAAAAATTAGAAGGTGAGTTCTATTGGAAATATATTGATCCTTTCTATTATGATCTTATCTTTTGCATGAACATTTGATGCCTCAAGTTACAAAAATTCATAGAAATCTTGGGTGTTTTCTGCTTTTATTGTTCCTAATTTTATAGGAGGCCTGGATGCCTACCTAGGATTTAGATGCGTTAGCCCAGACCCCAAGATATATCATGTTCTCAATGTTACATATATATATTCACATTTAGAGGAAATGAGCATGCAATAATTAACTGGACTATAGTAGATGGTCCATTTCTGCTTATGTCACAGTTAGTGTAAAGTATGCTTATACATCTGAAAATTAGGTGTCTCTTTGTGCCTCCTTCTAATGACAGTGATGAACATCTTTTCAATGTAAGAACATACGTTCACATGATTCTGTATATTTAATGTCTCCCTTTTCTGTTATTAAAAATAGATGCCTACACGGTCCTCTAATTGCATTGCTAATTTATTAGTTGTAATTTTTGGTCGTGCAATGAAGATTATAACAAATTATAACGCACCAAATTACATGCAATATTTTGTTTTTTGGCCTATTTACTATTATTGATTTGTTAACTCTGCTTGGTTCTAAGCATTGTGGAGTGGAAAGCATGATCCCAGTTTAGTGTATTTTTCTGCTTAGTGTAAGCTATATAATCTGCTGGATTTGAGTACAATTTAACTCTTTTTCATATCACATTACTGTCAATTTAGAATTTTCTTCATTTCCGGTTCCAAGAATGATGATGTGCCGCGGGAATGTATGCCTCGTGTACGAGCAGAGTCTGTGTGTATACGTTGTAAGCTAGAACTATTTTTGCCTACCAAAACCTATCTGTGTGCCTCTACTCCCGTGTACATATTTGGTCCAAAGCTATACTTAGGCGTGTTTCCATAATGCTCTTTGTCTTCATACTACTTTGTTCCCCTTGTGTCTAAGCATCATGGTGACCTGATCATCTGTTTCTCCTTTGATAGCCTTTAAGACTTCAATTAAGATATTAATACTTGTAGTTCATGAGTTCTACATTAATTGTCTGATGGATTGTAAATGTAAGAAACTACTTGTGTGTTTTAATCTCTTTTCTCCCACTGGTTTTCTTATGAAACTGGAGGGCTTCATGAGTGCTTTCGACATGTTCTATCAAGATATTTTCCATGTACATATTGAGTTCGCATTGTTATTTTCTGTCAACTTTGATAGAAGGATCCACTCATGTTGTTTTTGCAGATTGTTATTTTCTCCAGGAAAATCATTTTTTTCTTCACTTTTTGGGCCATCATTACTCAACTTTTCTTGGAGCGGTGAGGAACTTTAGGCATTCTTGGCAAAGGACATCCGAAGACTCCGGCAGGTAACACATTTGTTGGCATTGACTTTTGTTGTTCTTGAAACTTTTTTAGGCTACTAGCTGATTGTCACTAGCTTTTTTTTTGTATAAATGTCTTGCTTTCAGTATTTTGTAGTATTCGGCTGCCCCTGAATATGCTACCCATGCTTCATTTTTTTATACAAAAATGACTTGATCTAATTATTGTAAACAGTATTTTGACCCGCAAAATGTATTCCTTTCTACAGTATATCCATATGTATCAAAACTTTGTTGCTTTTGGTATATTGATAGTGTATAACCAGTGCATCAATTGAACCTTTTTTTACCTTTCTTTTGGTATATTTTTAGTGTATACTGGAGCTTTACATGATGCACCATAATTGACGGGAGTAGGTTATATGATCGAGGAAAGGCGAATCTGAGCCCACCATGCAATGATCCCTTTATTTGTATTTAAAGGTATCGCTTATTTATGCTCCAGTGTTTATAGACGTCTTGTGTACATATTTTCTCTCTCTCATACCTTTATTGCATATAAGTTGTTCTTGATATTTATTGTTTGTTGTTGGTCCTTGATTTAATCTGGTTAAAAGTAAGTTGCTTTTTGTTATACTGGACAGACTCGCTCCCGGTATTTATAGCTGTCTTATGTAAAGATTTGACTGATGTACTGTTAGTATCTTGATGTGATAATTTTTTCTTCATTTGGTTACTTTGTTGGTTCCCCTTTAAACTGTTTTTGGTTCAATTGGTCCTTAGTTACTTCCTTGGTCCACATGGCTGCCACCGAATATATTTTTCTGTATTTTTGTATATTTTGTTCAGATCCCATGCTCCATTTATGCCTTTTCTATACATATTAAAATTCTCAGCTTCATGAAAGTGGAACATTTCTGTTCTCTTGTTGGTTATAAAGATAGTGGTCCACAAGTTCTTTTTATTCTTACTATAATTTTGTAATTGCTTTTCCATGTATCTTTTATGCATTGAAGTGCACAACTAATTTGTTGTTGGTTTCTTTGTGGTGTATTGATTATGGCTTGCTGTGCCACATGACCAACATGGATTATGTCGATGTCTAAACCATGTATGGGGCTGATCCTGACGGCGTCGTCCACATCTTTTGCGCCTGGTCCAGCTGCGCCATATCAAGGTCTCCTCCCCTGCCCCTGTTCTTCTCCTTCTCTCTCTCCCTCTCAATCCCTGATGTGTTTCGATTTGGTAGGCTTGGTTCCCTCCCTGACTGGGTGCATCATTATGGTGTTTGCTTGTTGTTCTAAAATTTCAACTGCATGGCTACTATTGGGTTGGCTTCTTATGGGTCTCCAGTAAGTTATGGGAGAGAGTGAGAGTGTGGGCTTGGTCAGGGAGATCTCTTTTATTTATTTGCTGGTACCTTTTAGTTTTTCATGTTCCCTTGTGAAATCTTAGTGAAAATAATGATTTTATTTGCTGTGCGTGTGTGCGGGTGCAGAGAAGAAGAACCTCAACTCGGAGCTCTTGTTTCTTCTCAGTATATATGTACAGATTATAACTATAATAAATATATGTGTCCTTTTTCCCTCTTTCTCTCCTCTGGTTTTACTGCCGAACTGGGTGGCCTTGATGAATGATGTTGGCTTATTTTAGAGAAAATCTTTATAAATAAATACTTGATAAATGATGTTGGTTTATTTTAGAGAGAATCTTTCTAAGTAAATATACACTGAAGAGAGGTTTCAATTTCCTAATAGTACATGTTCAAATTGTTGTTGTATGTGACCTTAGATAGAAGGACGTGCACTTGTGATTATCCCTTTCCCTTTTTGTATCAGAGCTTTGTGCCAAAAAAAACTGCTTTGGTGCCAAGACAATTACCTTGCAACATTAATCTTGGCTGAAATTGTGCACCTTTACTAGATCAATCATGTTTGTCAGTGTTAAATAATTAGGCGCATAATAAGATGAGATCATAGTGTAATCAAGTTTTGTGCCTAAAGAAAATCTTGGAGGATATTTATGTATAGTAGGCTTATTATGTTTTCTAGGTGCCTTGTAGAATACTAAGATAAAATAGATTTAATTTCATCTTTTATATTCTTTTATGTTAAAGAGGCTACATATTGTATCCAGATCACTTAATATTATCCAAAGTGATTCTCTTTCATACAGACCAAATTATTTCCTCGCTGTCCATGAGACGCACTATTTGAATAGTTTGCCTAACATGACATGTCCTTTAGCAGATCCATGCGTTGCAACATGCAAGCAAATCAAATGAAGGAGTGTGGACAAAGTTATATATCAAGCAAATCAGATGAAGGGGTGTGGACAAAGTTATATATCAAGCAAATCGGATGAAGGCGTGTGGACAAAGTTATATATCTAACAGTCAACCATGTAGTTTACTATTATGCAGTATGAAAAACAGTGTAAATAAGTTATCTGAGACTAATACTGCTATGGCCTGCTTTTGGTTTCTATCATACCAAACCTTGCTTAGGTATTTCATGTCACATTTTATAACAAATGTGCTGATGGCATGTAGATAGGGCCATTTTTTTAGATATTTTACAGGGTGATTACTGTTGTGAGTATCTACCAACACCTACTCTTTGAGTAATATCAGATATATTTCCATCCTGAGATATAGAGTAATATCAGATGTTAATCGGAAAAGAGTTATATCAGCGGTTTGATCATTGAACCTTTTTTTTTATTCCATCCTGATATAGTCTCTTACATTTCCATCCTTAGACACACAGACGTGGGAATTGGGGCTGGACAAGTAGCACCTCTTTGATTAAGTTGTCCTGTACATGTGTTAAACTTGTCTTTCTACTAATGCATAATGCAGTTTGACCTTCCACTGCTTGGCCATATCGGTTGGACTAGCACCCTCGCGCCAAGGCGCGTTGCCGATCTAGTCTCATTTATAATACGATGAGATGACATACTTTCATGTTGAGAACATTATAAATTAGCGAGGATGGCTCTTTTCGGCATATAGGATTGTTAAGCTGGTTATTGCGTGCTTTGCATGGTGCCGTCCGAATTTCTTGGTCATTCTCAACACTAGTTGGTCTTGGCAAGTCAGTTGTGGGTCCTCTAGAAGAAGCAAGGGAAGCGTGCACTTTTACATACATATGCAAGTAAACAGTAGTACGTACAGTGAATTGCTAATGGGTTGACCTTTTATGCACTGCATATACCAGTACTCAATCTTTATCTTGTCTGCCTGCTACGGCCGGTATTTTCTGCACCAGTGCGTCGACCTTTGACATTTGACCTGGCTTTCGATCGAGCTGGTTATAGTTGAACGTTGTAGAACCAGAGTCGTGAGCAACGCAGCAGTGTCCTACTAGTGCACCACTGCTGGTGCTCTACTATACTACTACTAGTTCGTGCATGCTACTCAAAGCGGGAAGATGATGCACCGACCCTTACATTGTCTTGTTCCCAATCCATGGAAATCGCGCTGCCCGATGAAATTGCGCTGCTGCTGCCCGCCCTACAGGCCAGGCGACACGGTGGGTTGATTTGTATGCGCATGTTTTCCATGAGGCCAGCGCGGCTGCATGTGGCCGAGTAATATTTGACCCGTATCCCGTGGATCTGGAGCCACACATGTGATGTGATCTAACCCTGTGTGTCGGTTGCTAAGACAGCTTGTCAATGGGACCATCAACATCATGCATTACACGCACCAGACGAATCGCGCCAAACGGACTTTCTGAACGTAAAAGCATTGTTGGTTTCATGGCCCTTATGAGAGAGCACCACTACTACCACTAGCCCACTACAGACTAGATGACGCTCTCCGAGGTACAACGGCAGGTTGTCCCGTTGTCGTCGAGCAAGCCAAAACCCTACGTACTGGTTACCCTACACTCGCTAGATGCTGGCTGGTGGAGTAGCGATTACCCGACCCCTGACCTGTCGCATGCAGCACCAGCTCATTTTCTTTCACAGCCGGCGCTTGGAGCTTTACGGGGCTGTGTGGGCCCGTGATTCTTTGATGCGTCTTTGTCCACCAATATGTCCGTCATGCACGCACGGCTGCCTGCGTGCAGGATACATACGCATTTTCATGATTGACGGAACGCTGTTCTAGCGCTACGTTATGTTCGTAGACGAACGAGCGGAGCGGGGGCATGGCACGGCGAAATCAATGGCGCCATAGACCGGCAAACCGGTGCAGCCCATTGTTCCGCTTTCCGCGGACAGCCCAGATAACTGCATGGCTGCTAGCACTGCTGAGAAATAGCAATGGAAGGCGACCTCCGCGTGGGCAATGCAATCTGCTCGTGTCATGCCTGCTGCTACAGCCTACAGTGCACGGTCACACGCAGGGAGGCATCTTCCCTTCTCCCTTGGCCTCGTCTCGTGGCCGCAGAGCGTACAGTCACCGTCACCATCGACGTGGGAGCGTACAGTCACCATCACCAGGCTGGACATGATGCCGAGCTCGAAGTCCTCCGTCCCGCGTGCCGCCTCGCTCACCCGCCGGCCGGCACCAACGCTCCGTTCCGGCCAGCTTGCATTGCAATGCAAATCCGGACAGTGACAATACGACTTGCATGCGCCCGTGCTGGTGCTTGCACTAGTACGTACGTCCACCACCTGCTGATAAAATGGATGGATGGCGAGACGACGGGTACGCAAATCGGCAAATGGTTCACCGTGTATGGCTTTGCCCACAGGGAGCTTCTGGAGCGACGACAGCCAACCGTGCTCTGTTCGCGTCCGGGTGCTGGCTCCTGAGCGCTCAGTGCCCGGCTGCTGTCGCCAGGCGAGCGGGCACCAGAACGGGACGCACCCAACGACCCTACGTACGTCTTCCTGCTGCACAGTGCAGTGTAGTTACTATCGTACGTATGCTATGCACAGATGTATTCTGGCACCCACCTGACCGATTTTGCCGGCGACGAGGCGAAACACGGCAGCGCCACGAGCATATAGGACGAACCGGCTTGAGCTGGCGGGTGGGGCGGGCTACGTGCGCACCAACTGACAACCAATGGCCTACATCTACGTGCAGGTTCCTTGTACTAAATCAGTTAGCAAATTATAAGGCTGGCCATAGTGAGGTTAACATAACTAGTATCATGTATTTAGGATTCGTAAACATGCTTACATAGCAAACTATTAAAAAAAAGAGAGCGGGTCATAATAATATAGGTAGATATCGTATCATAATAAATATTATGCTACTATGTGTCATGCATAACAATAAATAAGACCACATACGATATATGCATGATACTAGTATATATTACTTCTCACTATGACCAGCCTAAGCCCTCTTCATGTGAACGTGTTACTTTATCAGATTGACTAAAACACATCTAGATGAAAAATAATTATGTCACATCTAAATCATCCACCACACATCTAACAGCTATAAAATTCGTGCCATTTAGCACTTGCCCACTTACGAGTGCGACTGTGTTGACGCACGCGTTGTTGGTCAGCTGGTGCGGCCGCACCGTCTCCTTTTGCCTTTTTTTTGTCCGCTGGTGGGCTTTTTTTAGGGTAGCTGGTGGGCTTCTTTTGTGCCGTTTCCTGCATGGGCCATAAGTTGTAGGTCACATGCTTGGCTTTACTTTGTTTGTTCTTTTTGCTGGAGTTTTTGTTTGTTTTATTTTCATATTTTTTTAGGAAAAGCACATCTAGATTGAAAATAACTATTCCCTCCGTCTCAAATTAAGTGTCTTGACCTTAGTACAACTTTACACTAGAGTTAGTATAAAGTTGAGACACTTATTTTGGGATGGAGAGAGTATGAGATATCTAACTCGCACATCACACAATCAAAATGATGGATTTTATGTCGACACACATGTGTCTACATACATCCGCATGTTGTCGTTGTTATTTCTTTTTTGCCATTTTTTGTCCTGGCATGGTATGTGCCGCATCTAGTGAGTTGTAGTCCCTCCGTCTCAAATTAAGTGTCTTGACCTTAGTACAACTTTACACTAGAGTTAGTACAAAGTTGAGACACTTATTTTGGGATGAAGATAGTATGAGATATCTAACTCGCACATCACACAATCAAAATGATGGATTTTGTGTCGACACACATGTGTCTACATACATCCGCATGTTGTCGTTGTTATTTCTTTTTTGCCATTTTTTGTCCTGGCATGGTATGTGCCGCATCTAGTGAGTTGTAGTCCCTCCGTCTCAAATTAAGTGTCTTGACCTTAGTACAACTTTACACTAGAGTTAGTACAAAGTTGAGACACTTATTTTGGGATGGAGAGAGTATGAGATATCTAACTCGCACATCACACAATCAAAATGATGGATTTTGTGTCGACACACATGTGTCTACATACATCCGCATGTTGTCGTTGTTATTTCTTTTTTGCCATTTTTTGTCCTGGCATGGTATGTGCCGCATCTAGTGAGTTGTAGTCCCTCCGTCTCAAATTAAGTGTCTTGACCTTAGTACAACTTTACACTAGAGTTAGTACAAAGTTGAGACACTTATTTTGGGATGGAGAGAGTATGAGATATCTAACTCGCACATCACACAATCAAAATGATGGATTTTGTGTCGACACACATGTGTCTACATACATCCGCATGTTGTCGTTGTTATTTCTTTTTTGCCATTTTTTGTCCTGGCATGGTATGTGCCGCATCTAGTGAGTTGTAGTCCCTCCGTCTCAAATTAAGTGTCTTGACCTTAGTACAACTTTACACTAGAGTTAGTACAAAGTTGAGACACTTATTTTGGGATGGAGAGAGTATGAGATATCTAACTCGCACATCACACAATCAAAATGATGGATTTTGTGTCGACACACATGTGTCTACATACATCCGCATGTTGTCGTTGTTATTTCTTTTTTGCCATTTTTTGTCCTGGCATGGTATGTGCCGCATCTAGTGAGTTGTAGTCCCTCCGTCTCAAATTAAGTGTCTTGACCTTAGTACAACTTTACACTAGAGTTAGTACAAAGTTGAGACACTTATTTTGGGATGGAGATAGTATGAGATATCTAACTCGCACATCACACAATCAAAATGATGGATTTTGTGTCGACACACATGTGTCTACATACATCCGCATGTTGTCGTTGTTATTTCTTTTTTGCCATTTTTTGTCCTGGCATGGTATGTGCCGCATCTAGTGAGTTGTAGTCCCTCCGTCTCAAATTAAGTGTCTTGACCTTAGTACAACTTTACACTAGAGTTAGTACAAAGTTGAGACACTTATTTTGGGATGGAGAGAGTATGAGATATCTAACTCGCACATCACACAATCAAAATGATGGATTTTGTGTCGACACACATGTGTCTACATACATCCGCATGTTGTCGTTGTTATTTCTTTTTTGCCATTTTTTGTCCTGGCATGGTATGTGCCGCATCTAGTGAGTTGTAGTCCCTCCGTCTCAAATTAAGTGTCTTGACCTTAGTACAACTTTACACTAGAGTTAGTACAAAGTTGAGACACTTATTTTGGGATGGAGAGAGTATGAGATATCTAACTCGCACATCACACAATCAAAATGATGGATTTTGTGTCGACACACATGTGTCTACATACATCCGCATGTTGTCGTTGTTATTTCTTTTTTGCCATTTTTTGTCCTGGCATGGTATGTGCCGCATCTAGTGAGTTGTAGTCCCTCCGTCTCAAATTAAGTGTCTTGACCTTAGTACAACTTTACACTAGAGTTAGTACAAAGTTGAGACACTTATTTTGGGATGGAGAGAGTATGAGATATCTAACTCGCACATCACACAATCAAAATGATGGATTTTGTGTCGACACACATGTGTCTACATACATCCGCATGTTGTCGTTGTTATTTCTTTTTTGCCATTTTTTGTCCTGGCATGGTATGTGCCGCATCTAGTGAGTTGTAGTCCCTCCGTCTCAAATTAAGTGTCTTGACCTTAGTACAACTTTACACTAGAGTTAGTACAAAGTTGAGACACTTATTTTGGGATGGAGAGAGTATGAGATATCTAACTCGCACATCACACAATCAAAATGATGGATTTTGTGTCGACACACATGTGTCTACATACATCCGCATGTTGTCGTTGTTATTTCTTTTTTGCCATTTTTTGTCCTGACATGGTATGTGCCGCATCTAGTGAGTTGTAGTCCCTCCGTCTCAAATTAAGTGTCTTGACCTTAGTACAACTTTACACTAGAGTTAGTACAAAGTTGAGACACTTATTTTGGGATGGAGAGAGTATGAGATATCTAACTCGCACATCACACAATCAAAATGATGGATTTTGTGTCGACACACATGTGCCTACATACATCCGCATGTTGTCGTTGTTATTTCTTTTTTGCCATTTTTTTGTCCTGGCATGGTATGTGCCGCATCTAGTGAGTTGTAGTATCATTATTGTTCTTTTTGCTAGTGCAGACCTCATGTTGTGCCTGGTCGCGTTGCGGTTGTCTTTGTGTTTTTTTCTGTGATTTTTTTCTTTTTATAAGAGATGTCAGGCAAATGATGATGCAATAAGTGTCTTGTCTCCACCTTAGAAATACTCACTGATTGCAAGCCCAATCTCAACATGCAACTGGGGTTGATCCATTTTTTCGGCTCGGTTGCAGGTCCATCCTTGACACGCAACTAAGGGGGAGACTCATTTTGCCTCAGTTGCATGTCCACCCTCGACATGCAACTGAGTCCCTTCTTTTGTCCTAGTTGCAAGTCCTATATCGACATGCAACTTTAGGGAATGGCTTTTTTTATCCCAGTTGCATCTCCACCTTCGACATGCAACTGGGCCCGATCCCTTTTTTATGTCCTAGTTGCAAGTTAACCCTCGAAATGCACCTGGGGAGGCCAACCCATCTTGTCCCAATCATATGTTCAGCCCAACATGCAAATGAACCCGTCTCATTTTTTGTCCTAGTTACAAGTCCACCTTCGATCCGCAACTGGACATGGCCTATTGTTTTGTCCTAGTTGCAAGTCCATCATCGACATGCAACAATAGGGGTCGACCATTTTTTGTCCTAGTTGCATGTCCACCTCCGACATGCAACTGGGCCTGATCTTCTTTTTTTTGACCTAGTTGCAAGTTCACCCGCGATATGCAACTGGGGAGCCGACCCATCTTGTCCCAGTTGTAAGTCCATCCTCAACAGGCAAATGGACCTGCCTTATTTTTTGTCCTAATTGCAAGTCCATCATTGATACGCAACCGGGCACGGCCCATTTTTTATCCTAGTTGCAAGTTTACCTACACCCTGCAACCAGGATGTCTGACCCATTTTTTGTCCAAGTTGCAAGTACACCCCTGATATGCAACTAGAGCCCATCTTTTTTCTCTCTTCAAGTTGCAAGTCGATACTCAACATGCAACTGGGGAGGCCGACCCATCTTGTCTCAGTTGCAAGCCGACCCTCAACATGCAAATGGACCCGCCATATTTCTTGTCCTAGTTGCAAGTCCCCCTTTGATACGCAACCGGACATGATCCATTTTTTGTCCTAATTGCGAGTCCATCCACACCCTGTAACTGGGATGTCTGACCCATTTTAGTCCCAGCCGCAAGTTGATATGCGACTGGGGCCCACCTTTTTTTCTCTCCAAGTTGTAAGTCCATCCTCGACATGCAACTGGGGAGCCCGACCCATCTTGTCCTAGTTGTAAGTCCACCCTCAACATGCAAAATGGACCCGCCATATTTCTTATCCTAGTTGCAAGTCCACCTTTGATACGCAACCATGCATGATCCATTTTTTGTCCTAATTGCAAGTCCACCTACACCCTGCAACTGGGATGTCTAACCTATTTTTGTCTCAATTGCAAGTCCAGCCCCGATGTGAAACTAGGGCCCACTTTTTTTCTCTCGCAGTTGCAAGTCCACTCACGACATGCAACTGGGGGGGGGGGGCAACCAAATTCTCCCCTACTTGCAACTCCAGTTTCGATACGCAACTGGGGGTCCGACCCTTTTTTATCCCAGCTGCAAGTCTATCCTCAACATGCGACTAGGGGATTGACCATTTTTGTCCCAATTGTGACTTCATCCCCAACATGCAATTTGGGCCCCCGCCTTTTTTCTTGTTCCAACTGCAAGTCCACCATTAATGCGTAACTAGGGCCCAACCCATTTTTTGTCCTACCTGCATGTCGAACTACACCCTTGACATGCAGTTGGGGGTCAACTTTTTTTTGTCTGGGCTGCAAGTCCACCCTCAATACGAAACTAGGGGCCTGACCAATTTTCCCGAGTTATAACTCTGCACTCAATATGATACGCGACTGGGGGGTGACCCATTTTTGTCACAGATGCAAGTCCACCCTAACACGCAACTGGGGGCTGACGTTTTTTGTCCCAGATGAAACTCGACACTAGACATGTATATGGGAGTCGCATTTTTCTTGAATATTTTTTACAAATTTGTGACCATCTTGTGAACATTTTTAAATTCACAATGGGTTGGAATTGGTAAATATTTGTAAATTGATACTTACTTTGAAAAAATCTCAAACATTTATATATACATAAAAAATCCAGGAACATTTTTCACGTTCACAAACGGGGAAAGCTGACCTAAAGGGGCGTTGACCCACGTTGCTCAAAGCTAAGGAACCTGCATGGTGCATGCACCACGAGACTGTTGTTTATGGGGTGCAAACTTGTACTAATCCAATTAAGCCCAGCATGTCAACCGAGCCCAGTCTAGATGAATAAATGGAAAATCCAATGTTAACGTTCACGTCAAAAGCCCAGCCCAAAGCGACAACAAACAACGAACAGGAGCCCAAAGCAACAACAAACAACGAATAGGAGGTGGAACCGGATTTAGAAATGCTCTAAAAAATGTTAGATGTTTTCTAAAAAGGTTAGATGTGACATAATTATGTCTCATCTAGATGTGTCCTAGACGGACCCTTACTTTATCACCTGGGTTTACATCTTGATGCATGCATCGACAAACTAATCATCAAGGTTTTCTACGTAGTGCGTACGTACCCTCTCAGACATGCATGCGTGCAAGTCAATGAAAACAACACGTCCACATGCATGAAGAGATTTTGTACGTACGTGCTTCTCAAACCCACACGCCTGGACGGTACATTTGCCGGCGCGGATATATACACCCTCTCGCCACCCAAGCACACCTGCCCGGGTCGATCGATCCACCCACCACGGCACGCTGAAAACGACACGATGCGTACCGTGTCCGCGCGTCACACCGGCCGGCCGGCAACGCTCACATCGCCCCGGTCGTACCGCCAATCAGTTTGAAGATCGTTGTATATTGCTGTCAGCGATGGCGGCAGTAGAAAAACGCCATCGATCGATGTGCGCATGCAGCTGCGTGCTTATCGGCCCGGCGGCGCATGTGTCGGTGACTCGATCCCCGTGTTGGATATACGGTGGACTTGGATTTGATCCGGCACCAAGTTGACAACAGCACTAGTCTACTTAAATAGTACGTCGAGTGCCTGCTTCGTCGTTCAACGGACCGATCTATCTTGGTTGATCAGGTAGTAGTATAAACACCACTTGCATGCGCGTACATGGATTCATGTGGGTGGCTCTATATTGTCTCCATACTATGGAAACTGTCCACTAGATCTCTGCTGTACTGTACTGTACTGTACTGAGTAGTGACCAAGATTGGATCGAAGCAAAAGTTATGTTAATATAGTGGTGATAAACGAGTAAGCGAGGGCAACTACAAGCCATGCTTCGATCTTATCCAGGTCAACTTATCATGCACACACCACGCATTTGTTTGATCCCTCATAGACTGCAAGCCTTTGTCGTCGCCACCCCGTCCCACGGACGCTCAAGTCCACACTTAAGGCGCATTCAGTGTCCCTCCGCTCCGTTCTAGCTGGAGTTATAATCCCTGAAGCGAGCTAGCAGTTGCTCCGTACATTCTAGGATTTGAGGGAGCGGTGGACTGCCGAATGCGGCCTTAGTCTACCTCATTCAGAAAAGAAAGAAAAGCGGCATGGCTCCCTCCACCGATTTTACAAGGATATTGAAAACTGTGGTGGTCGACGTGGCAGTACAATGTTTGTCCTGCACGCCGGGCGCTAAGGATAAATAAGAAAATGGGCTGATAAGGCTTTCGCCATATGTAGATCCCAAGATCTCAACTAACCCCATCCATTTACTAGATAACAAATATACAGGCCTTGCAAAGTTCAACATCTCCATGTTTTCCACTGGTGCATAGAGAGTACTACAAAAGTAATACCCGTCGCCATTCTTCTCCAAATTCCCCATCATTGGCAAATCGCATGACATCTACTCCTGGCCCGTCCTGACCTTCCATCATTTGTTCTTCGTTGTATCATATAGTATATCTTAGATGGACACTTCCACAGACAAGAGATAATTACCCTCTGCCAGTAGCATGGCACATTGACCAAAGGAATTAAGAAGCCAAACAATTTTGATCGCTGCGGGTTGTCGCGTGCTATGCTGTTGAATTTTCTACGAGGCGACCGGCAGTAGGATAGAGCAATTTAGGGAACTGCTATCTAAGGAGAAAACCATTACTAGGGCCCGTGACCGTCTCCCCTGGCTCGGCCTGCCTGACCATTTCTGTGGTATACATCATCATCACACAAATAATTGGACATGGCCCTGCCATGTTTGAATGCTTTAACTTGGCAACTCCCACGCAAGGAGCTAGTTTCAGTTTGTTATAACTCACAAAAAAATGACGAACCAACTTGTGATTGGATGGTTAGAAAGTTGATGGTATTCTCAGCCCACCAAAGTTGAAGTCTTAAACTTGACACTGGACTTTCATCATCATAAAAGGAAGGCATACCTCAGAGTTCGAAGGCATCATATGGAAAACTTGGGCCTCAGGGAAGATCAAAATGTTCTGTTGGCTGCTGCTACAAAACCGAGTCTGGTCAAATGACAGACTCCAGCGACGGGGCTGGCCAAATGGCTATTTCTGCCAGCTCTATCACCGGAGCCTTGAAACAAGCAAGCACATTATCTGGGAATGCCCCGAGGCATGGAGAGTGTGGCAACGGGTGGCATCATGGCACGGCTGCTCCACCTTCACGCCGACGGACGAGTGGCGCCATAAGAAGCCATTGGCGATTATCAGAGAAATTATCAACAGGGCAACGCCAAGGGAGCGCAAAGGAGCAAAAACCATGCTCCTTGCAACATGCTGGGAGATTTGGCAGGAGCGGAATAGATGCACTTTCCATAACAAGATAGCCTCCACCTCTGACATTGTGAGAGAATTGAGAAATTCATTGGAGCTTTAGAGACTCGCGGGAGCCAATTGCATTGAGAGCCCCTTCGGGGAACCACCGTGAGATTGTAGGTTTTTAAGAGGCCCCTTTTTCACTTTTCTCTCCATTTTATCCTTGGTCCCTGACCGCCACACACTTTTTGTTATCACAATGTTCTCCCTGCTATGAATCAATGAAATAGCCAGCAATTGCTGGACAGTTCAAAAAAAAGGAAGGCATGTGTGAGGGAGTGCCTAGCTAGTTCTTGTGTGGGTGATGCGTGATTTTGTTTTGTTCTGTTTTGAACACAATACAAATGCAAACGCTCATAGATACGCACATACATTCATCCCTATGAACCCAGACAGGCACATCCTACCCCCGTAAAGCACCTTCGAGAGATTGAGCCGGTGATGCGTGATGTTGCTTAACTGCTTCTCATGGGCAGGGCAATCAGTCTGCCCACGTTTTTAGCCATGGAAGCCATCACTAGTAGAAAACGGAGCTTTATTACCGGTTCGTAAGGGCCTTTAGTACCGGTTCTGCAACCAGCACTAAAGGGTGGAGAATAAAGCCCCCCCTCCCCCCTTTAGTACGGGTTCGACACGAACCGCCACTAAAGGCCCACCACGTGGCGTGAGCTCGCGCCGTGGTATGGGGGACCTTTAATACCGGTTTTTTTTGAAATTTTGGAAAAAAATGATTTTTTTCAATTTTCAATTTTTTGAATTATTTGATGATTTAGTCTCTAATCACCCCTCTTATCTGCTCAAGTATGGATCACTGATTTCAAATCGTCTAACTTTCCAGCCGGTCACCCATCCTCTCACCACCCCAGCCTGAGCACGCTTAACTTCGGAGTTCTATTCCCCCTATTTTCCAAGTCTGCACTTGTTGTTTTGCTGACAAATGTAAGTTGTCAATCCTATTAACCCTCAGGAGTTTAGCTTGAGCATTAGGTCACACGTTTCACTGTTTGAGTTTGAAACTATTATTCTAAAAAACAGTAATTATTTAGTAACACTAATATTTCTAGAATAAGTAGTTTGACCAGATTTGAACAAAATTCAAAAAACTGGAATAATTATTTAGTAACACTAATATTGTTGAATAAATATTTAGTAACATTAATATTTCTTGAATAAGTAGTTTGACCACAGTTTGACCAAAATTCAAAAAAAAAATTGAGCATATCTCTTTTTCCTTTTAGAATTTGAGGATTCTAAAAATTTGCAAACAGGCCGTAGGCGGTCAAAATCGGATGCGGATTTTCGTGCTGAACATTTTGATATATTATACGTTTTTTTCGACATCGTATGCAAAAGATAGTCATTTTACTTTTTCATCACACTTGTTTGCAAAACATGTCCAAATTTAAGTTTTTAAATTTTCCTAACTTGTAGATGTAGTAACATAACTACATCTCAAAGGATTTTATTTTTTTAAGTTTTTATCATTTTCTTTTGTTTTTTTTCAAAACTGAAATGTCGATACACGGGGGGGGGGGGGTAGAGTTTGAAAATTGCGAGCCCCTTCTTACCGGAAGGAGCGGAATAGATGCACTTTCCATAACAAGATAGCCTCCACCTCTGACATTGTGAGAGAATTGAGAAATTCATTGGAGCTTTGGAGACTCGCGGGAGCCAACTGCATTGAGAGACCCTTCGGGGAACCACCGTGAGATTGTAGGTTTTTAAGAGGCCCCTTTTTCATTTTTCTCTCCATTTTATCCTTGGTCCCTGACGCCACACACTTTTTGTTATCACAATGTTCTCCCTGCTATGAATCAATGAAATAGCCAGCAATTGCTGGACAGTTCAAAAAAATAAATAAAATGAAGGCATGTGTGAGGGAGTGCCTAGCTAGTTCTTGTGTGGGTGATGCGTGATTTTGTTTTGTTCTGTTTTGAACACAATAAAAATGCAAACGCTCATAGATACGCACATACATTCATCCCTATGAACCCAGACAGGCACATCCTACCCCCGTAAAGCACCTCCGAGAGACTGAGCCAGTGATGCGTGATGTTGCTTAACTGCTTCTCATGGGCAGGGCAATCAGTCTGCCCACGTTTTTAGCCATGGAAGCCATCACTAGTAGAAAACGGAGATTTATTACCGGTTCGTAAGGGCCTTTAGTGTCGGTTCTGCAACCGGCACTAAAGGGTGGAGAATAAAGCCCCCCCTCCCCCCTTTAGTACAGGTTCGGCACGAACCGCCACTAAAGGCCCACCACGTGGCGTGAGCTCGCGCCGTGGTATGGGGGACCTTTAGTACCGGTTGGTAACACCAACCGGTATTAAAGATTTTTTTTTAAAAATTTTGGAAAAAAATGATTTTTTTTTCAATTTTCATTTTTTTGAATTATTTGATGATTTAGTCTCTAATCACCCCTCTTATCTGCTCAAGTATGGATCACTGATTTCAAATCATCTAACTTCCTAGACGGTCACCCATCCTCTCACTACCCCAGCCTAAGCACGTTTAACTTCGGAGTTCTATTCCTCCTATTTTCCAAGTCTGCACTTGTTGTTTTGCTGACAAATGTAAGTTGTCAATCCTATTAACCCTCAGGAGTTTAGCTTGAGCATTAGGTCACACGTTTCACTGTTTGAGTTTGAAACTATTATTCTAAAAAACAGTAATTATTTAGTAACACTAATATATCTAGAATAAGTAGTTTGACCAGATTTGACCAAAATTCAAACACTGGAATAATTATTTAGTAACACTAATATTGTTGAATAAATATTTAGTAACATTAATATTTCTTGAATAAGTAGTTTGACCACAGTTTGACCAAAATTCAAAAAAACAAAAATTTGAGCATATCTCTTTTTCCTTTTAGAATTTGAGGATTCTAAAAATTTACAAACAGGCCGTAGGCGGTCAAAATCGGATGCGGATTTTCGTGCTGAACATTTTGATATATTATACGTTTTTTTCGACATCGTATGCAAAAGATATAGTCATTTTACTTTTTCATCACACTTGTTTGCAAAACATGTCCAAATTTAAGTTTTTAAATTTTCCTAACTTGTAGATGTAGTAACATAACTACATCTCAAAGGATTTTATTTTTTTAAGTTTTTATCATTTTCTTTTATTTTTTTTTCAAAACTGAAATGGCGATACACGGGGAGGGGGGATAGAGTTTGAAAATTGCCCTATAGTGCTGATTTGTGTCTCCAACCGGGAGTATAGGTTAAGACTCTTTAGTGCCGGTTGGTGACACAAACCGGTATTATAGGTGTCACAAACCGGCAATAAAGGGACTCGTGGGGCCCGGGCCTGACGCCAGCATGCCACCACCCCTTTAGTACCGGTTTGTGACATGAACCGGTACTAAAGGTTCAACACGAACCGGCACTAATGCATAGCCGTTCGAACCGGCACTAATGGTCACATTAGTGCCGACTCAAATACAAACCGAGAGTAATGAGCTGAACATTTGACCCTTTTTCTACTAATGCATGACTGCTAAAAAAAATGCTGACTGATACTATGACAGTTCCACCTATTCTTCTTTCAATCAGCCTATACGTACTAGCTTCAGTTCAATTCTTAGGATGACGAGCAGCTGTACGATTTGGGATAGGTTGGATGCGATTCAAAATAGGATATCCTTTGTCCGCGACCAATTACATCATGAGCTAGCTTTATTGATTTGAATGCCAATTACATTGTTCATGATCTTATCAATAGTAGGCAATCTGGAGGTTCATTCACTCAGTTACAAGATTTTTTATTTTGAGAAGAAAAAACCTAGCTAACTCATGACCGACTTAGCTTCACGATGGTAATGCAAGAACTTAACCTCTCCAATCATTGTCGCTAAATCGGTACACTCCACAGAGGCGGCCGCCTCTGCATTAATCAAGTGTAATCCCCTTGAATTTGCATAGATGAGACCTTCTCGCGTAGCATGACTTCCGTTGTTACTATATCCGGAACATGCTGGTCGGCAGCCATACATCGGCTTTTCTGCCCATTAAAGGTCCCTACCTCCATCACCATGCTTGCGTCTGAAATGATTTCAAAGGAAATTTTCCAACATAGATCAGTGAAGCCACCCATCATGTAGTGGATTTAAAGAACATATTTGCTAATTCTCAGGTGTTTGATAATTCATGTAGCGGATTTATATAGTGAATTTGCTAATTCTCATGTGTCTGATAATTAGTTAAATCTCAATCATTGCCAAAAATCATTAATCTAACATTGAGATCCATACAATACTTCATATAGTTTTTTTACGATGAGAACAAACACTATAACTTCTTGCACTAGGTAAAGAAAATGCTACATCACACTACCAATTAAAAAGATGAACATATTTGTAATGTTGACTGAATCAATTGGAACAACCAAACATGTCAATAAATTTTGCTGTCATGATAAAGGGATCTTAAGTAGAAGGTAACTACGTATCGTGCTTGTACTAGTTCATCTCATGCAAGTAATGGACTAAGTGATATCGGTTACATCACTCCAGTAAAAGAAGATGTGGATCACGACACACGCAACGATCTGATCGACAAGCCAATTGCAGGTCGTTCACTCTACTAGTATTCTCCACTGCCTATCAACTTCAATTCATAGGAAGATGACAAGCTCAATGATTTGGGGAAGTTGAGCGGCTGAAGTACAAATTTGATTGCTTAGATGTTGTGTTAAATTGGTGCTAAGTAATAGGTAACCGTGTATCATGTCTAGTTTCGTTCATGTTGTAGAAGTAATTGACAGGGTGATATAAGCAATGTCACCTTAGTAAAATAAAAGGTGGGTGACAACCAAATGAATTCAGACAGTCAATCAATTCTATGTTTGTGTGTGTGCGTGTGTGCGTGTGGGCATGACTGATTATTTGGGATGCTTGGGCACCGCTGATGTACAAGTTTATCCCTTGGCTAATAGCGCAAGATAGATCGTGGACAGTTGATCGCCTGCAACACCGAGGATGGCCAGATTGTGGAGTGTCCCCTTAGTACTAGCTTAAATTTTCGGAGGCCACTCTAACACCGGCAGATTCTATAATTCAGGATACTTGGGCACCATCAAGGACATGTTTTATCACTTGGCTAATAGTAGTGCAAAATAGGGTGTAGACCATTGACCACCTGCAATGGGGATGGCCGAATTGTGGGAGTGCCCAATTTGCAAGCAAAGTTCCAGAGTCCTCATTTTCATGCCCTCCTCCACTGCGGTTATTCCATCCAGACTTGAAATGGAATATATGCAAAGGCTTTTTTGCAACAAATCGACTCGATGGGTGTCACTGATGTGTGGATCTACATAATGAGGTGACAAACTGCATCATTACCGGTGCAATTTTTTTATGAATTCAATGTGGGGAAAATATATTGCTTTTGCATCATTAGATATTTTTGTGGGGTACTTGTCTTATTTGTCGAGCCTTTTTTTTGGACTTCTTATCTAATTTGAAATATGAAGTTGCTTACCACACATACCTAGCCTTGTGGCGCCTAGCCTTTTTGATAAGCTGTAACCATACTAAACCCTCTATCTCTCGCTTAATCACATCTTTGCATCTGTTAGCCTTTTGTGTACTGCACACAACTCCGTCTTTATCTTGTTTGACCTGCACCAGTTTGCCCGTTGAGCTTTGACATTGGACCTGGCGAGCGATCGATCGACCGGGCTGCTCCTAATGGAACGCGGTAGAAGCAGAGAGTCGTGCGCAATGGCACTGAGTAGCTGTGGGCGTCATTGTCCACGTATCCATCACGCACGCACGCTTGTCCGCCTAAGTCGACAGGCCGCTGTTGGAGCGTTACGTTATGTTCATAGGCGACACGAGCCCGACCTGGCATCCCACGGCGAAACCAACGGCGCGATAGACCGGTGCAGCCCATTGAACCGATTTCAGAGGGCAGCCGAGATAAGAGTATGGGTGCTGCACTGCTGCCAAACAGGAGAGCCTTCATCGAAAATGAGAGGGGAAAGTGACCTGCGCGCGCTCTGCTCATGCCATGCCTGCTACATGCAGTGCACGGCCACACACACAGCGAGGAATCCTCTCTTCTCCCTTGGGCCTTGGCCTGCCTCATCTCCTAGCCGGCACCAACACTACGGCCAGCGTGCAAGTCCGGACAGCGATGATACAGGCATACATCACCACAGCCTGCCTGCTGGTGCTTGCACTCGTACGTCCACCACCTGCTGATGGACGATAGCGGCGAGACGACGGCTACGTACACGGTTTACGGCTGCGTCCGCGTGCAGTGTGTGTGTGCGCGCGCGCTGCGGCCGTGGTCCTGGCTCGCGAGCGCTCGTTGCCCGGCTGCTGTCACCGGGAGAGCGGGCACCAGAACGTGACGCACCGGATGGCGACGACCCTACGTATGTCTTTTTTTTATTTGCGTTCAAACTTGAAAGCTTTATTCAACTGAGGAACTCCTAGCATCATCAGCCAACAGGCTAGTGAGCAGGAAGGAAGGTCTAGTGTCAGTCCAACTCTCGGTTGCCATCAGTGAGCATGCATGTTTAGCACAAAAATAAGCCGATAGATTGACTGACCTGTTTACATGTTGAATACAAAAAGAAGTAAAGTTGGCAGCTAGCTCACCAATTTCTACAAATAAAGATGCCACAACAGAGCGACTATTATGGCGAGATTTTCAGAGGTTCACTACCTCCAGGCAGTCTGTCTCCACAATCACATATGAGAACCCGCGCAGTCTTGCAAAGATAACTCCATCTCTGAGCGCCATCGTCTCACCAATGAACAGGCCCGTAACCCCATGATGAGATTTGCTCCAAGCTCCCAGCAAACAAGTGTCAGAACGAGCAACTCCTCCTGCACCACATTGAGCCAAAACCGAACTCATTGCTGCATCTGTATTGATTTTTACCACCCCCGGTTCCGGAGGCACCCATCTGTACCCCGGTAAGATAGCAGCAACAGACCTCGGTATTTCCAAGACGGACAGGTCTTCATTGATCCGCCTAACAGTCGTCAATGGGTCCAGTTTCTCTTCGTCATGCGTAATTCTGTTTCTAGAATGCCAGATCGCCCACGTAACGGAAATCATCTGCGCCCTTTAAGTGTCCGTGAACTGCGGGTCAGACAGAATATCACGAACGTATGTCTTCTTGCGCAGTGTAGTGTAGTTACCATCGTACGTACGTATGTACTACTGTGTTGGCAGATGAGGCAGAATCCGGCGGCGCCACGTACGTATACGACGAACCGGCCTGAGTTGGCGGATGGGGCAGGGTACGGGCGCAACAACTGACAGGCCATGGCCTACTTCTACGTGCAGGTACCGTTGCACTAACCACTCAGCAAATCAAGACCTCTTCATGTGGGACGTGTTATTAATTTGTCCCCTGGATTTTCGTCTTCATGCATGCATCGACAAACTAATCATCGGGTTTTTGTACGTGCGTACCTTCCCAGACTCGTACCTAGTCAATCAAAATCGAACTCTGGTCGTGAAACAAATTAAAGGACCAAATTACCCACACGGCTGGACGACACATTCGCCGCCCAAGTACGAAGTAGACCTGCCGGCCGCAGACCTCGCTGCTGCTCATGCCCATGCCCAGATCGATCAATCCACATCATGCGCGAAAACGGCACGATTCCGGGCGTCACACCCGCCGGCCGGTGAGCCGCTCGCAACGGTCACATCTCCCACGGGCGCGCCTCCGTGCCGGCCATCGGTTCGAGAACCGTTGCATGTTGCTGTCAGCGATGGAGCAAGTGGCCGTGGCGGCAGTAGAAAATAACGGTCCATCGATGCGCGCAGCTAGCGGCGTGCTTATCGGCCAGCGCATGTGTGTGTCGGTCACTCGATCGCTCCACCAGATAAGAAGGGTAGCATATAGTGTTAGCAACGAGTACTTTACTCCACTCCACATAGCATACCAAGTTGACAACATGCAGCGCCATTACTCTAGTTAATACCACCAGCAGTCTGCTGGTTGATTTTTCTAGCTTCCCGGCGTACTACTACGTTGATAAGCAATGTTTGCGTGCGTCAGTGGCTGCTTCGTCAATGGATCGATCGATCATGGTTGCTAAGCTCATACTATAGTAGTATAAACACCACTAGCATGCATGCATGTGGGTAAGTCGAGCGTGCAATGCACTGCCTCTATATTCTCTCCACACTATCAAAACTGTCCACTAGATCTTTTTTTAAAAACATCAGTACAGACACAAGCGCTCGTACATACGCACATACATTCACCTCTATGAACGCACACACGCATACCCTATTCCTATGAGCACCTCCGAGAGACTAAGCCGGCATGTCATCTTGAGATTTACGAAATCACCGTAGGCGACTCGTCATCGACAGAAACGTCTCCTCCCACTGAAATCGCGTCGCCGGGAATCCTGTCCACTAGATCTGAACTGTACTATACTGAGTACTGACCAAGATTAGATCGAAAAAATTATGTTAAATATTAGTGGTGATAAGCAAGCTGAGAGCAACTACGAGCGCATGCTTCCATCTGAGCCCGGGTCACCATATCTTACACACACCACGCATGTGTATGTGTTTGATCCCTCATACTGCCTTTGTCGCCATCCACCATAAATTGGTATCCAAATATTTCGAGTTTCGATTAATGTCGAATGTTTCGTTGAACAGGAATTTGATTAACATAGTTCCAAGCGCATCCTTTTAAATAATAAATTCAAAAAGGACCGGTGAAGCTGTTTCTTTTAAATCGGACTAATCAGTGTAAACACATTAAATACTGATAACGACATGCACTAGCAGACAAAAAAACAACTCATGCATGGCGCGTGGTCACTTTTTAGATTTTGGGATTCAAAAATTATCTAGAAAAAAAATCATAACAATCAGTTTATTTCTTTAACATATACCTACTCAACTGGTATGCCCGCATATGAAATTTCACAAAGAAATGACATCCATGATATTCGGGTAAAAATGACAAAATCAAAGATATATATAAAAAAACACAGTTAGGAGGTCCTGATTGTATTTTCTTCACTAAGCATGTCAGGGGTGTCATTTCTTCATGAAACTTCACACATGAGTAGAATGGTCGAACAAGTTTGATATCCCAAAATTTCAGATTATCTTCTAATATTTTCTTCACTAAGCATATCACGGATTTCTCCACTCTATTTCATTCAAACCCACACTTAGTCTACCCCATTCAGAATAGAAAGAAAGCTCCATGGCTTCCGCACCAAGGGCTAAAGAAGAAAATGGACCGAGAAGGCTTTTGCCATATGTAGATCCGAAGATCTCAACTAACCCCATCCGTCTAAGAGATGACAACTATATAGACCTTCAAAGTTCAAACATCTCCATATTTTCTACTAGTACCTACATGAGCAATACCGACCGCCGTTCCCAGAACACATTCTTCTCCAAATTCTCCAGGTCGGTCTCTCTCTCTCTCTCTCTCTCTCTCTCTCTCTCTCCCTCTCTCTCTCTCCCTTCATAAATCATATGACATCTGCCGCTGGCCCATCCCGGCCTTCCATCATTTGCTCTTCGTAGTTGTATCATATAGTATATCTTAGGTGGACATTTCCACAAACAAAAGATAATTATACTCTGCCGGCAGCATGAGACATTAGACCAAGGGAATTATAAGAAGCCAAACAATTACGATCTCTGCCCGCCGTCGCGCGCAATACTCGCGAATTTTCAACGAGGCGACCGGCAGTAGGATAGAGCAGTTTACCGGGGCCAAAGACCTCTCCCCTGGCTCGACCTGCCTGACTATTTCTGTAGTGCTCGAGGTTTTGGATCCCAAGCCGTCCTTTTTTCTCGAGGGTCACCGGAATTCGCGGTTACCACGGTAACCGCGAAATTCTGAAAAAAACTCGGGCGAAATTTAAAATCAAAATTCGAATTCAAATATTTTTGATGTCGATATATTAGGCATTTTACTAACATAAGTATCGCCAAACATTTCCTGACGTCGATATATTTTTGACGTCGCAAGTTCTGACTGCTGGTCATTGCAGTATTTTTAAACTTTTGCTTTTTTTCGAAAAAAATAAACCTGCGACTTGCTGCTACGGAAAGGATGCCTTTGCCGCTAGGCCACTACCAGTTCTGGTTGTATATAAGAGAAGCTGCTTATTTAACTAGACAATGAACGTTTGAATTCAAAAATTTCAAAATATTCGAGATATTTTGCTCGGGATGAGTGTTTCTCGAGGGGCAACGGTAAACGCGGTAACCGCGCGAGATCGCGAAATTTCGCTCGGTACCCAAAACGCTGGTAGTGCTCGCATCTGTATGGCACTAAATAACTGGAGACGGCCCTGTCACCTTTGAATGATTTAACCTGACAACTCTCTCCGAAGCAACGGACTGATTCGGGTCTATTACTTAAGCAGTGCACATAACTATAGTAACTGGGACTGTCTATTTTACATTTGACTGATTTTCAATTCGATATCAATCAAATTTTCTGACCACTGCAGACACCTGTATTTCTACAAAACTACCGAGAAAATGAATCTGCTCGTATCCACTAAACGGGTCGGGCTGGAAAAAACAGACCCGGTTGTCAACTAAACCAAAAATAACAAAGAAACCTCCAGCTGATCCCTGGACCCAGCAGCTTCCCTGGACCACACCTTTATACGTTGGACACAAACCATCGACAACACCTGAGAAAAATTTCCCTGAATATCCAATGAAAAGTAGAACAAACGGGGAAATCAGAAGACCGCTTCAACCTCTACAAAACACAAAAAGAGAAATGCATTACAAAAATAGGACTATAACATAGTACATTGGGGAAAATTTAGCAACCAATAGAGAAGATATGATAAAGTGCAAAGAAAGATCAATATCAAAAAATACTAACCACGTTTCTTTTTCCAGCACATGATAACTTCCTCTTTAAACATTTCACTTTCTGAAAAAATTAGTACGACAACCAATAATCAACAACAAAACGATAAGACATCAGAATAACAACACATAAACTCAAAACAACACAAGAAAACACATACATGATCCATATAGAAGTCGAAGAGAGCTTCGTCAAGCCCTCCATCATCACTAGAGATTTCCTGTTAAAGGCATACACATAAATTAATAAAATGAAAAGATTTTTTTTTAATAATTAAAACTAGGGAAGCAAAAGAAATGAATACCAAGGACATAGGATGAGAACCATCAGCTGCAAAATCATTAGGAACAAAAGGATCATTCAGAGAACCAGCACTCTCAAGAGAAGAGACTAGGGGTACATCCTTGTGAGATATTTTCCACAGACTCCCCACTGAACCAAACCTAAAAATACAAAGGCAAATGAAGCAGAAGCAACCACTAGTCGATATATTAAACGCATGGCTGAATATTAAAGTGCAAACTAGGAAACTGACAAAAACTGCAAGGCATGCAACAATTACAGTCCTCAACCACACAAATTACAGTGTAATATTCTAGGGAAATACAGTGTAAAACTCTGGGGAATTACGAATGTAAATCACAGAACAATTACAATACTCAACCATGCAAATTACAGTGTAATAATACTCTAGCGAAATACAATGTAAAACTATGGTGAATTACACTATTACAGTGTAAAACTCTAGGGAATTACATAGTAAAACACTGGAGAAAATACATTAAAAGTCATGCAACGATTACAGTCCTAACCCACACAAATTACACTGTAAAACTTTGCCGATTTACATTGTAAGCCCAATAGGAAAATACACTATACAATTACAGTCTTAACCCACACAAATTACACTGTAGAACTCTACTCATTTACGGTCTAAGCCCAACAGGAAAAATGCACCATACAATTACAGTCCTCACCCACAAAAATTACAGTGAAAAACTCGGCTCATTTACAGTGTAAGCCCTAGGAAAAATACACTGTAGGCCCTACCACAATTATAGTCCTCACCCACAAAAATCATAGTGTAAAACTCTACTCAATTACGGTGTAAGCCTAGGAAAAAGACACTGTAAGCCCATACCACAAATTACAATCCTCATCCACACAAAATACAGTGTAAAACTCTGCTAATTTACAGTGTAAGTCCTATTGTTAATTGCAGTGTAAAGGTCTAGGAAAAATACAATGTAATCCCTACCACAAATTACAGTCCTCACCCACACAAATTACAATGTAAAACTCTGCTGATTTATAGTGTAAGCCCTATTGTTAATTGCAGTGTAAAGGTCTAGGAAAAATACAATGTAATCCCTACCACAAATTACAGTCCTCACCCACACAAATTACAATGTAAAACTCTGCTGATTTATAGTGTAAGCCCTATGGTTAATTACAGTGTAAAACTCCAGGAAAATACACTGTAGGCCCTACCACAATTACAGTCCTCAAACCAAGCTAGTTACACTGTAAAACTATAGGAAAATACATTGAAAAAATATGGTGATTTACATTGTAAGTGAATCACAGTGTAAAACTACGGTGAATTACAGTATAAGCCCTACCACAGTGACAACACTGCTAATTACAGTACCATACAAAATACAGTGTAAAAATCTGGGGGAATTATAGTGTAAAACTAGGGTGAGTTACACTGTAAGCCCTAAAACCATACAACAACTACATCACTCATCAATCCAAATTACATTGAAGGGGTATTACAGTGTAACTTTGGGGAGATACAGTGAAGAAGCACAAGAAATACAGAGGAAAATAACCTATGGGACTACAATCAAACATAATATAGTGAACTTCAGAAAATACATTACAAAAAATCATCAGGCATAAAGCTGCAGCAAAAGAAAACTAGGGGAAATACAGTCTAAGTCAGAGATACATCACACAGAAATTCAGAAATACAGTCTAAATCACAGTATGATGAAGGCATTGCTACTACACATGCACAGTGAAGAACAGGGGGTATTACAGACTAGAACAAGGGTAAATACAGCAGGTGGAAAATGTGGGGTAATTACAGTGTAATTCAGATATTACAGTAACAACACATGGAGCACGACATGCAGCACGACAGTACAGTGATGAACATTCAAATAAATATCAAACCTAACAATGGCAAATACATGGAGCACAACAGTACAGTGATAACCATTGAGATAAACATAAAAAGCTCCGAAAACGACCAACGTAACAGCGTCAATGAGGAGATCAAACCTAAAACTTAAACCTAACAACGGAGCACAAGGGATCCGCGGCGAACTGAAGCGAGCAAAGGGGACCCGCGGCAAACTGACGCGAGCAGAGGTGATTACAAGGCCAACAGACAAGAGCAGAGGCGATTTCCGACGGGAACTGACCCGAGCAAAGGGGATCCACGACGAACTCCATGGATGAGCGTCGGCTAACAAAAAACTACACTAACCAACAGCTAAACAACATCAAAAGGCAACAGGATCCACAAGAACCACAACAAAATCGATCCGCGAGACCTAGATCTGGAAGCTACAGTACCAAAATCGAAGCATGGGGAAAGGGAGAGAGACAACGGAAACTAACCAACGAATCGGGCAGAACACTCAAGCTCGAGGAGAGAGGGATCTCGCCACTGCCATGAACCAGACTGAAATCGCCTCGTCCCTCCGCCGCTCGAGCGCCTCCTCCTTTCGCTCCCTCTCTGCCCTTTCGAAACAGTACCGCCCAAATCAAACAGAGAAGAATCCAAGAGGGGGGAAATGAAAAGGGAAAGAGACACGGGCATAACCAAAAAACCGCGCCCAACGAAAGAAAACCGAACCAGCAACAAAGGAAACCCGCCAGGAAACCAGAGAACTACTCACTCGCAAAGGAAACTCTATTCACATTCGAGAAGGCCCACCCTGGCGTTGTATCAGTCGGCCCCGTTCTCTCAGGGCACGACCACGTGCCACATCGATCCTTGCAGTTGCACGCATGCCCGATCCATGCAAAGCGCGCGTACCCCCTAGAGTCTCGAACCCCTGACGTACGTACTCTTGGTATAGTACGTACATACGCGAAAGAGAGGCGTGACCGATGCTTTCTTTCACGAAATTGGTCGCATTGCAGGGGCGATCAAGTGCATGCACTACATGGGCTGGGGGAGTGAGCGATCGAGCCCGTACGCTCGACTCGCGATAACATCGAGGCGTGCGACCGTGTTATCACCAATCACCAGACGCCCAGCCGGCATAGCGTACATGCATGCATGGATTGGGAAAGTTCATGCGTCTCAACTGTTGGACCAGAAGTCCCGTGCAAAACCACACCAAACCTGCTGTACCAGCGCTACGTTGTGTTCGTAGGCGACACGACCCAACCGTTCATCGCACGGCGCGATAGACCGGTGCAGCCCACTGTTCCGGTTTCCGAGGGCAGCCGAGATGACAACATGGCCGCTAGCAGTGCTGCGAAACAGGAGAGCCTCCATCGAAAAAGCGAGGGGAAAGTGAGATCGTGTGCGCTCTGCCTGCTCATGCCATGCCTGATACAGTGAACAGTCACGCACAGACACAGGGAGTAGTGTTCGCTTCTCCGCTGCCCGCTGGCCTCATCTCCTAGCCGCAGAGGGCACAGTAACTCAACGTTGATGTAGAAGCTACCAGCCTTTCTTCCAGGCTGTACATGACACCGGGATCGAAATCCTAGCTCACCGGCCGGCCGGCACCAACACCACGGCCAGCTTGCATTGCGAATCCGGACAGTGACTATACGACATGCATGCACCCCTGGCTGGTGTTGCACTCGTTCACCATGCACCCTGCTGATCGATCGAGCTACGACGGGTACGTGCACGGTTTACGGCTTTGGCCCAGCTGCTGGAGGGACGACAGCCAGCCGTGGCCGCGTCCGGGTGCGTGCTCCGGCCCTGGTCCTGGCTGCTGACCGCTCAGTGCCCGGCTGCTGTCGCCAGGCCAGCGGGCACCAGAACGTGACACACCGGATGTCGCGATGACCCCACGTCTTCCTACACAGCGCACCGTAGTTACTATCGTATGTATGTATGTTTAATGTATTCTGGCATCCACTGACCGATCGATTTTGCCGGCGGCAGCGACACGTACGTATGCGACGGACCGGCTTGAGTTGGCGAATGGGGCGGGGCACGACGTACGTGGGCAACAACTGGCAGGCCATGGCCTACCTCTTGGTGCAGGCTCCTTGTACTACAATCACCCCTCCAGCAAATTAGGATCACTTCATGTGGAGGTGTTTGTACCATGGATTTTCATCCTCATCAAGCTTTTGTTAGTGTCCTGGATTTTCATCCTCATGCGTGCATCCACAATTGTTCAGTCAGTCAGTCACACACCCCTCAAAAAAAAAGTCAGTCAGTCAGTCACACGGAGACGGAGACGAAAGAATCTTCTCTCCGCTGGCCTAATTATCTCGTGGCCGCAGAGTATACAGTCACCGTCAGTCCGTCACCGTCGATGTGGAAGGACGTAGCTAGCAGCCTTCCAGGCTGGACATGGCATGCCTGCCGCTGCCGCCTGGCTCACCCCGCCGGCCGCACCAACGCTCCGGCCAGCTTGGAAATCCGGACAGTGACAACACAGCATGCGCCCCTGCTGGCGCTTGCACCCACTCCACCTGCTGATGGACCGATCGCGAGGGAGGACGGACGGCGACGTGGTTTACGGGCGTGGGACATGCATGCTTGGAGAAATCCGGCCAAATCCTTCCCGTGCGTGCTCCTCCGTCCGTCTCGTCCCCACTCCCCCAGCTAGCTGCCCGAAAAACGAAAGCCGGCAGTGTACTCCGACCCTACTACGTCGTGCACTGTATCCTGGCATCCCACTGGCCGATTTGTCCGGTGGCGAGGCGGAAGCCGGCGGTGCCACCTGCGCAGACCGCCAGTATCCAGTAGCCACGAACATACACGACGAATCGGCTTGAGTTGGCGGATGGGGCGGGTACGTGCGTGCGCACCAACTGACAGGACATGGCCCACCTGTACGCGCAGGTTCATAGTACCACCGTATTATTCAGTAAAGATCGACTCCTTCATGTGGGCGTGTTTTCGTGTCCTGCGGTCTCATCCTCCGGCATGCATGCATGCATCGACCAACTTATCTCGGCTTTTGTACGTACCTCCCCTGAATTGCACAGCCTTGGTCCCTGCACTGTAACTAGAGAACCCTACTCGTGGTCAACGGAAATGGAATTCTGCTCCTGGACTGTACGCGCACTTGATAGATGAACTTACACTCCCTCGGCATTACCAGTCTTAAGACCCATTGCCCGGTTTTCAAGTCTCTTTTCATGGACGATCCATGGGCAGCTTTCTTGGAAACATTTCACGGTGAAATGCACCTTTTTTATAGTGGCCAACAATAAATGGTCTATGGTTCCTAATGTCATAGTTAAGCAGCCATGTCTTAAACCCCACCAAGCACGAAAACTTCACACCTTTCTTCAGGTAAGCATTGTCGTCCTCGTCCTTGGTCCGCCTGGTTCCGAGCTAGATGCGGGCTCAATCCCTGCCTTACTCATGCCATCATCAACTATAGCCTTATGGACAAGCCTAAGATCGCGAAACAAGGGAGTTCTTTTTGCAAGCCTATCAATCCTAAGAAAATTTGGTTGTCATTCTCGGTAAATCCATCTTCATCCAATTCTTACTCCGGATCATCGTCATCCGAGTCATACCTATATGTATGCCTAAAGGGGATCCCATGATCCATGTCATGTTGCGCAACTCGGCCTCCAAGTCACCGATATCATTATAATGAATCTCATCCTCTTGCTCATCATCACCGTCGCCATCATGACCATCACCATCACCATCTTATTCAATTACTTGGTCACTAGCATTTACCTCAATTTCATTTGCTTGGATAGTTGGTGGTTAGCTATTAGCATTGAGGCCATACACCTCGACCCTATCCCCCCCCCCCCCCCCCCCCCGCGCCCCATGCTGCACACTTCTACTTTGGTTCATAACATGACATGGGGAGGAGACATGTCGTTCAAGTCGATTTCAAGCCTAGGATCTTCGACGTTGGTGGCAAATAATTCAAATGACTTGTCTTCCAATTGTGCAACTCTTTTCTTGTATACTTCCCAATGCAAATCCGATGTGATAGGCATATTATTCAATCGAGATTTTGATCCCACTCCAACATCATAACTTCCTATTAGCTTAACTCTTATGATTGGGGTCCTTCCAATTCAACACATCTCTCACTCTTTCAACAAATTCCTCAAAAATAGGACTTGTATTAGATATCATGGCTTACTCATCATCGTCAACATTATCGACATTATTACTTAAGAATGTCGTCTTGTCCAAATAATGAGCATTAACAAGTCTCCCCATCTACAAACAATGAAAAGAAACTTAATGCATCAATGGCAGGTCTAATGTATTACATGGATCATGGCTTTACTAATGTGTTATGTCCAAAGCACATCACTACAAATGTATTTCTTAAACCATGTCATAATTAAGCTAACCCTAAACATAGTTCTTCCTACAAACCAAAGCGTAATTCCTACTACACATCATACATATCCCATTACTACCACACTTCAACAAAGGATTTGGATATGAGGCAATACATTAGGATATGGGGAAAACCATGAACTAGGGTTCCACATTGATGTAAAAAATGCCACTGTAATAACGACATTTTAGCAAAAATTGTAGGTGATTCGGTGGAGATTACCTCAAACAACAAGGAGATGGGAAGGTCCACTGAAAAAGATCTCTATTTAGGGTGGATCTGGGGGTGGGGGGCTTGAGGTGGGGGAGAGAGGGGTGAGCTCCCTCTGTTCTTGCAGCTCAGGGAGAGGGTCTGGGATTGGGGATTTAAGTGGGATGGGCCTACTCACTCTCCCCATGGGGCTTAACCCCTTTCAAACAGAAACACCACGGTCCTTGGCATTTTGTCCAGGCGATTAAACGTCAGACCTCCTCCGGGGTATTCCTCCGGGGTTACGGTTTCAATAATATTGGTTTCAACATTTATGGGATTACCTGAGATATAATGTTTGATTCTTTGACCGTTTACCACCTTCGGATTTGTGCCCTCGAAATTGTTGATTTTTATGGCACCGGAACGATAGACCTCCTCGATAACATAGGGGCCTTCCCATTTAGAGAGAAGTTTTCCTGCAAAAAATCTTAAACGAGAGTTGTATAGCAATACATAATCACCTATATTAAACTCACGCTTTTGTATCCTTTTGTCATGCCATCTTTTAACTTTTTCTTTAAACAACTTGGCATTTTCATATGCTTGGGTTCTCCATTCATCAAGTGAGCTAATATCAAATAACCTCTTCTCACCGGCAAGTTTAAAATCATAGTTAAGCTCTTTAATAGCCCAATATGCCTTATGTTCTAGTTCGAGAGGTAAGTGACATGCTTTTCCATAAATCATTTTATACGGAGACATACCCATAGGATTTTTGTATGCAGTTCTATAAGCCCATAATGGATCATCAAGTTTCTTGGACCAATTCTTTCTAGACCTATTAACAGTCTTTTGCAAAATTAATTTGAGCTCTCTATTGCTCAACTCTACTTGACCACTATACTGAGGGTGATAAGGAGATGCAATTCTATGATTAACATCATATTTAGCAAGCATTTTATGGAAAGCACCATGAATAAAGTGTGAACCACCATCAGTCATTAAATATCTAGGGACTCCAAACCTCGGAAAAATAACTTCTTTAAGCATTTTAATAGAAGTGTTATGATCAGCACTACTAGTTGGAATAGCTTCCACCCACTTAGTAACGTAATCAACAGCAACTAAAATATGTGTGTATCCATTAGAGGCAGGAAAAGGTCCCATATAATCAAAGCCCCAAACATCAATAGGTTCAATAACAAGTGAATAATTCATAGGCATTTCTTGACGTCTACTAATATTACCAATTCTTTGACATTCATCACAAGACAAGACAAACTTACGGGCATCCTTGAAGAGAGTAGGCCAATAAAAACCAGATTGCAATACCTTATGTGCAGTTCTATCTCCAGCGTGGTGTCCTCCATAAGACTCGGAGTGACACTTGCGTAGGATCTGTTCCTGTTCATGCTCAGGTACACAACGTCTAATAACACCATCTACTCCTTCTTTATAAAGATGTGGGTCATCCCAAAAGTAATGTCTCAAATCATAGAAGAACTTTTTCTTTTGTTGGTATGTGAAGCTAGGTGGTATAAACTTAGCAATAATATAATTAGCATAATCAGCATACCATGGAGTACTACGAGAAGTACTTATAACATTTAATTGTTCATCAGGAAAGCTATCATTAATAGGTAGTGGGTCATCAAGAATATTTTCTAACCTAGACAAGTTGTCTGCAACGGGGCTCTCAGCTCCCTTTCTATCAACAATATGCAAATCAAATTCTTGTAGCAAGAGAACCCATCTAATAAGTCTAGGTTTAGCATCTTTCTTTTCCATAAGGTATTTAATAGCAGCATGATCTGTTTGAATAGTTACTTTAGAATCAACAATATAAGATCTGAACTTATCACAAGCAAATACAACTGCTAAAAGCTCTTTTTCAGTAGTAGCATAATTTCTTTGAGCATTTTCTAGAGTCTTACTAGCATAATGAATAACATTTAATTTCTTATCAACTCTTTGCCCTAGAACAGCACCTACAACATAATCACTTGCATCACACATAATTTCAAAGGGTAAATTTCAATTAGGTGGTTGAACAACAGGTGCAGTGACTAATGCTTTCTTAAGTATTTCAAATGCTTCTACACAATCATAATCAAAGACAAATGGTATATCTTTTTGCAATAAATTAGTCAGAGGTCGATAAATTTTTGAGAAGTCCTTAATGAACCTCCTGTAAAATCTGGCATGACCAAGGAAACTTCTTATACCTTTGATGTCCTTGGGACATGGCATCTTTTCAATAGCATCAACCTTGGCTTTATCAACTTCAATACCTCTTTCAGAAAGTTTATGCCCCAAGACAATACCTTCATTAACCATAAAGTGGCACTTTTCCCAATTCGAGACAAGATTAGTTTCTTCACATCTCTGCAAAACTCGATCAAGATTGCTCAAGCAATCATCAAAAGAGGAACCATAGACGGAAAAGTCGTCCATGAAAACCTCACAAATCTTTTCACAAAAGTCAGAGAATATAGCCATCATGCATCTTTGAAAGGTAGCAGGTGCATTACATAAACCAAAAGGCATACGTCTATAAGCAAAAGTACCAAAAGGGCATGTAAAAGTAGTCTTTGATTGATCTCTAACCGACACAGGTATTTGAGAGAAACCAAAATAACCATCTAGAAAGCAATAGTGTGTATGTTTGCATAATATTTCTAGCATTTGATCAATAAAAGGTGAGGGGTAATGATCTTTCTTAGTAGCTTTATTTAATTTGCGGAAATCAATTACCATCCTATAACCTGTGATAATTCTTTGTGGAATAAATTCATCTTTATCATTAGGAACAACAGTAATACCTCCCTTCTTAGGGACACAATGGACAGGACTTACCCACTCACTATCAGCAACGGGATAGATTATACCTGCCTCCAGAAGCTTTAGTATTTCTTTTCTTACAACTTCTTTCATTTTAGGATTCAGACGTCGTTGAGGATCACGAACTGGTTTGTCATCTGCTTCCAAATTTATTTTATGTTGACATAGAGTGGGACTAATGCCCTTAAGATCATCAAGAGTATATCCAATAGCAGCACGATGCTTCTTCAGAGTTTTCAATAATCTTTCTTCTTCATGCTCTGAAAGGTTAGCACTAATAATAACAGGATATATCTTCTTTTCATCAAGATAAGCATATTTAAGATTATCAGGCAATGGTTTAAGCTCAAACACGGGATCACCCTTGGGTGGAGGAGGATCCCCTAAAATTTCAACAGGCAAATTATGTTGCAGAATAGGTTCCTGTTTAAAGAATACTTCATCTATTTCCCTTCTTTCATTCATGAACATATCATTTTCATGGTCTAGCAAATAGTGTTCTAAAGGATCACTAGGAGGTACGGCAATAGAAGCAAGACCAATAATTTCATCCTTACTAGGTAATTCTTCCTCACGATGTTGTTTACTAAATTTAGAGAAATTAAACTCATGAACCATATCATCCAAGCCAATAGTAACAACATTCTTTTTGCAATCTATGGTAGCATTGACAGTATTTAAGAAGAGTCTATCAAATATAATGGGACAAAAGCTATCTTGGGGAGAAGTAAGAATAAGAAAATCAGCAGGATATTTAGTTTTCCCACACAAGACTTCAACATCTCTAACAATTACAATTGGTGAAATAGTATCTCTATTGGCAAGTTTAATAGTAACATCAATATCTTCTAACTCAACAGGTGCAATTTCATTCTATCTCAACAGGTGCAATTTCATTCATAATTTCTTTGTATAAAGTTTGCGGTATAACACTAGCACTTGCACCCATATCACATAAGCCATGATAACAATGATCTCCTATTTTAACAGAAATGACAGGCACGCCTACCACAAGTCTATATTTATCTTTATCACAAGGTTTAGTAATTCTAGCAGTTTCAGCTTCGAACTGAATAACATGCCCATCAATATTATCAGACAAGAGATCTTTAACAATAGCAATATCAGATTCTACTTTAACTTGCTCAGGAGGTGTATAGTTCTAATATTGTTTTTACGAACAACAGTTGAAGCTTTAGCATGATCCTTTATTCTAACAGGAAAATGTGGTTTCTCAACATAAGAAGTAGGAACAATAGGATCATTATAAGTGACAGTCTTTTCTTCAACTTTAATAGGTGCAGCTACTTTTACTTCTATGGGAGGATGATATTTAAACCACTTCTCCTTAGGGAGATCAACATAAGTAGCAAAAGATTCACAGAAAGAAGCTACTATCTCAGAGTCAAGTCCATATTTAGTGCTAAACTTACGGAAAATGTCGGTGTCCATAAAAAATTTAACACAATCAAACTTAGGTGTCATACCTGACTCCTTACCTTCGTCGAGGTCCCAATCTTCAGAGTTGCATTTAATTCTATCCAATAAATTCCATCTGAATTCAATAGTCTTCATCATAAAAGAGCCAGCACAAGAAGTATCGAGCATGGTGCGATTGTTATTAGAAAGTCGAGCATAAAAACTTTGCATAATTATTTCTCTCGGGAGCTCATGATTGGGGCATGAATATAACATTGATTTAAGCCTCCCCCAAGCTTGAGCGATGCTTTCTCCTTCGCGAGGCCAGAAATTATATATATAATTGCGATCACGATGAACAAGATGCATAGGGTAATACTTTCGATGAAATTCTAGCTTCAATCTTTTATAGTCCCATGATCTCATATCATCACATAGCCTATACCATATCAATGCGTCTCCCTTCAAAGATAAAGGGAAGACCTTCTTCTTAGCAACATCATCGGGTATACCTGCAAGCTTAAATAATCCACAAACTTCATCCACATATATTAAGTGCTCATTAGGATGCTTTGTTCCATCTCCTGTAAAAGGGTTAGCTAGCAGGTTTTCCATCATACCCGAAGGAAATTCAAAAGGAGTTTCATTTTCAATAGGTTCAGTAGGTTGAGGAGCAACTCTTTGCTCTACTGGACGGGGTGAAGATATCCCGAACAAGCCCCTCAGAGAATTACTTTCCATAGTAACAAGTGACAGTAAATTTCAGCACACTATATAAATTTTTCCTTACCAAATTCCACCTACCAAAGGCGTTACACTCCCTGGCAACGGCACCAGAAAAGAGTCTTGATGACCCACAAGTATAGGGGATCTATCGTAGTCCTTTCGATAAGTAAGAGTGTCGAACCCAACAAGGAGCAGAAGGAAATGATAAGCGGTTTTCAGCAAGGTATTCTCTGCAAGTACTGAAATAAGTGATAACAGATAGTTTTGTGAAAGAATAAATTGTAACGAGCAACAAGTAACAAAAGTAAATAAAGTGCAGCAAGGTGGCACAATCCTTTTGTAGCAAAGGACAAGCCGGAACAAACTCTTATAATAGGAAAAGCGCTCCCGAGGACACATGGGAATATCGTCAAGCTAGTTTTCATCACGTTCATATGATTCGCGTTCGATATACTTTGATAATTTGATATGTGTGTGGACCAGTGCTTGGGTGTTGTTCTTACTTGAACAAGCATCCCACTTATGATTAACCTCTATTGCAAGCATCCGCAACTACAACAAAAGTATTAAGGTAAACCTAACCATAGCATGAAACATATGGATCCAAATCAGCCCCTTACGAAGCAACACATAAATTAGGGTTTAAGCTTGTGTCACTCTAGCAACCCATCATCTACTTATTACTTCCCAATGCCTTCCTCTAGGCCCAAATAATGGTGAAGTGTTATGTAGTCGACGTTCACATAACACCACTAGAGGCTAGACAACATACATCTTATCAAAATATCAAACGAATACCAAATTCACATGACTACTCATAGCAAGACTTCTCCCTTGTCCTTAGGAACGAATGTAATTACTCACAAAGCATATTCATGTTCATAATCAGAGGGGTAATAATATGCATATAGGATCTGAACATATGATCTTCCACCAATTAAACCAACTAGCATCAACTACAAGGAGTAATCAAAACTACTAGCAACCTACTAGCACCAATCCCGGACTTTGAGACAAGAATTGGATACAAGAGATGAACTAGGGTTTGGAGATGAGATGGTGCTGGTGAAGATGTTGATGGAGATTGCCCTCTCCCGATGAGAGGAGCGTTGGTGATGACGATGGTGATGATTTCCCCCTCCCGGAGGGAAGTATCCCCGGCAGAACAGCTCTGCCGGAGCTCTAGATTGGATCCACCAAGGTTCCGCCTCATGGCGGCGGAGTTTCGTCCCGAAAAGTTCCTTTTTATTTTTTTCTCATCGAAAGACTTCATATAGGAGAAGATGGGCGTCGAAGAGCCACCAGGGGGCCCACGAGGTAGGGGGCGCACCCTGGGGGGGACGCCCCCACCATCATGAGCAGGGTGTGGGCCCCCTGGCCTTCATCTTTGGCGAGGATTTTTCTTTATTTATTTTAAAACATTCCATGGAGTTTCAGGACTTTTGGAGTTGAGCATAATAGGTCTCTAATATTTGCTCCTTTTCCAGCCCAGAATTCCAGCTGCCGGCATTCTTCCTCCTTATGTAAACCTTGTAAAATAAGAGAGAATAGCCATAAGTATTGTGACATAAAGTGAAATAACAGCCCATAATGTAATAAATATCGATATAAAAGCATGATGCAAAATGGACGTATCAGCGAGTGACGGGGAGGCCATAGAGCTGCCGGTGTTGAGAACGAAAGGGACATCGCGAGGTTGCGGGGCCTTGAAATGTCTTGAAGGACTTATAAAAGTGAACATAGAGAGTATAAAATGTAGGGAGTAGTATATATATTTCTCGATTTATTTCAGGATTTCTGGTGATGCGTTTTCAGTGGGAGGAGACGTTCTCGTCGACGACGAGGTGCCTGCGATGACTTCATAAACTTTAAGATGATATGTCGGCTCAGTCTCTCAAAGATGCTCATAGAAGTAGGGTGTGCGTGTGTGCATTCATAAGGTGAATGTATGCGCGTACATATGAGCGCTTGCGTCTGTACTGTGTTAAAAAAATAGTATATATATGGGCGGCTCAAGGTCCGCTTCTTCTCTGCCTTAAATTTCAACAGTGAAACTAATTACTAGTTTTGGGATTAAACTATGTAGTAAGAGCATCTACATCCGGGTGTCCTATATCTGTCCCATACGCTCAGATAGGCCGTCTGGTCACTGACCGTCACAAAATACTGACCAAACCAGAACTCTCAAACTAGTCTCAAACGTCCGGGTTGACCGGCACCCCTCATATCCGTCCCAAATGTAGGACGGATATGAGGCGGTCCAGGAACACCCGGGCACGCCCGCCACATCAGCCCGGCCCACCGTTGGCTCACCCTGACCCCACAAAAATTCCCGTCCGGCAGAAACCCTAGCTCACTCCACTCCCCTCCCCCCTTCCCTTCTCGACACTCCCATTTCCCCAAACTGCGAAATCCGTAGCGCCGGCGAGCATGTCCAACACTGGCAGCTACTCCGACAGCAGCTCTAGAGACGAGGAGGAGCTGGTGCTCCGTATCGCGCTCGAAAGCTCGCAGGTCGATACGGGCAGCAGCTCCGGGTTCGGTGCGACGCCCCCTATCGCCCGTCGCGCCAGCGCCGATGCTGACGCTGGCCCTTCCCGCCCTGCTCACGGATCTGTGAGACCTGCCAGATCTGCTCCTCGCGCCCGACGGCCTCCTCCACCTCCGGCCACTGCTCCGCGTGGGTAGCGCTGGGTTCTAGTGCCCGCTCAGCCGACGCCGCGGATGCGGACTCCGGAGTCGGAGGCACGAGCTGCCCGCCGCGAGAGGCAGAGTGTTAGGGAGATGGCTGGCGGGGCCGACGGGTCTGCGCAGTCCGCCCGCCAACGCCGGGTGCCCAATGAGGAGGACCGTCTCTTCGAGTGGGCGTGCCGCCGGTCACTGACTGAGGTGGAGACGAAGGCCAGATGGCTCAATGCCAAGCAGCTACGGCTCGTCATTGAGCAATCCGAGCGGGAGGCGAGGAAGGCAGCGAGGGAGGCGGCGAGGGTGGCCAAGCTCAAGCGCCAACAACACCGCGTCGTCCTACGCTTGCAAGGCTTCATCGTCATCTCCGATTCCTCCTCCTCCGACGGGTCCGACGGCTCCAACGTGGACCCACCTCCTGCCGTGGACTCCTACAGCTGCGCCGGCTACTGGAAGGGCAAAGGGCTGGCGAGGAAGTGGTGAAGATCTGTCTTTATTTCAGATTTTTAATTGTAGTTTGAACTAGTCCGCCGTATTATGTGTATTATGTGAACTTTGGCTATCTTTATATGATCCGCCTGTGATCTTTTGATGAATTGATTGTGCATTTGTATGTCCGCTCATGATTTATGTAGTTTTTCTCAACGTTGTATGGTTTAGTATGAAAATAGGGGATAGAATGTGAGATATGTGGGTGTGAAGACGCGGATATAGAGAGTGTCCGGTCAATGCCCGCAGACGCGTCCGCGGATGTTTGAGGGGCCGGATTTGCTGAGTTAGGTTTGTAGATGCTCTAAATGATTAAAAAATCTTAGTATATTTCTTCATAGAGGGAGTACTGCTCTATTTATAATATACTTATGCATAGGCGTACATGCACCACTCTGTAATGGGCAGATACAATGTATATACCGTCCATGCGCATTTGCCCTCCATTAACTTTGCAAGGATAAATATTGGAGCTGATGTGATCGATGCGCTTACATAATTGGTGGTGGCCGTGTGTTCTACACGCCGCCGCCAAGGGCCAAAGAGGACAATGGACAGACAAGAGCTTTCGGCTTTGGCAAAGATTCCAAGATCTCAGCCACCCCAACTCATCCAACTGATGGCAATAGCAGGCCTTGATTAATATTAATAAGTTAAACATTTCAATCTGCATATAAGACTAGTCACATTAGGGAGTAACTTAGAGTAGTAACATGTGTATGTTACTAGTCTATGTTACTACCTCAACAGTGTCATGTATCACTTTATTTATTAGGTTATAACCTCATCTTTTCTTGATATATGTGATGTTACAGTAATTAGCCATGTTATCATATGCCTTTTTTTTTCATTAATTACATGTCACATCATCTCTTCTGTCTAGATAAGTGTGATGTTACCTCTTATGTTACTTCCACTATGGATAGTCTAAGACCGAAGAATTAAAAAGCCTAACAATCTCAATCTCTGCTGATCGTCGCGTGCAATTTTCTCTATAGGCGATCGCCAGTAATAACATTAGCCGTTTTTTGAGACACGGTAGTACGTTAGTTGTTTAGGAGGAGATTCAACGGGCCGGCCCAAGACCGCCTCCCCATGCTTGACGACCTGCCTGAATATACTTTCTCCGTCCGTAAAAATTTGTCCCAAACGTATTTTTCAAACGGATGTATCTAACAGTAACTTGATGCTAAAAACAATCATTTAAGGGACAAACTTTTTCAAATGAATGGAGTATATTTTTGTAGCTGGCAGCGGAGTAAACAACTGAGCATGGCCCTGTCACGTTTGATTCGACCAGACTAGTATCAATTTCTTGTTTGTCACGCGAAGCTATCTCGTGGCTATCACTTACTCCCTTTACGAGGAAGTATTTTTGACGCTACATTAGCGTAAATAACGTTTTTATATTATCCAAAAGAAAACGCTTTTATATTATGCAATAGATCAACAGAGGGGATAATAAATTATTGGTACGTGGCTATTAGAGGAAGGCCTGTGTGGGGGAGTGCATGGGCATGGCGGCCTCTGACGTGATGAGTGATCGCATGATGTTGATAAGTTTGGTGTGAGCCTTCGGTGTTGTGACAGTCAACGGATAAATCTGATGATTTTTAATGCGGGGGAACGGAAATGTGGTCGCATGGTTGATTTCCCATATGTCCCTGCACCGGGTAATAGATACCACAGCTCGCCAGGAGTTTCTGTAGCTGAACAGTACTTACTGTTGAAATATATTGTCCGTCTTTTTTTTTGATTTGGACTTTTACATAAGTTGGTTAGAGCATGAATTTAATATGGTATCTGAGTCAAGAGATTTTGAGTTCAACATCCTGCCAAGTGCCAATGCAGTATTAAAAAATGATTCTGCGGCCTACATAGATCTCATGTCTAAGGACTGAATAAACTTAGAAATGAGGGGGTGTTGAAATATATTGCCCGCATCTCTACATCAGTTCGGACCAGGGAGCTGACGGCTGGCGACTGTTTTCCATGCTGTCCGTTGCAGCACTGAAGGCACTATAGGTCAGAGAAACTAGGGCAATAGCTTGAGAGAGAATCACAGAGAATTTTTTTTCTAAGAAGAGAAAGTGAGTTTGTTCTGAGAAAAAAGAGACTCGTGGTTTAGAACAGGGTGGTTGATGGGCTGAAATGGGATACAAGAGGGAGAAGACTGCACGACACAACTGTGCAGATGTAAGGCCTAGCCTCGGGTACACGGCCCGGACCGGCCCCCATAACTCCATCGTTCGTTCTTTTTCCATGTCGCTTTGAGAGATAAAACCTTGCCGCAACGTCTATATCTCGCATTAAGCGAGACGAGAGAGAACTCTCCCTGAAGGTTTTCCCTCCTCCTACATCGTATCAAGTCGGCCACTCACCCGCGCGTAGCGATTAAAATTAGGAGAGGAAATGTGAGAAGCAGGGATCGATCCATGGTCTCCAGGTAGATCATGGGTGCTAGTACCCACTCCGCCTAGGTCTCCCTCAAGGTAAGTTGTAGGGGCACCTCCTACTTGAGGCTATTCGAGACGTCTTTTCCTTTTGATTATCTTTTTTCTCCATTTTTTCATTCTTTCTTTTCTTTTATTTCTTTTTTTTAATTTCATGTTTCTTTTATTTAGTTTAATTATTTTTTTGGTTTTCTTCGTTCTTACAATTATTATTTTACGATGCCAACAACATTTTTCTAACACACGCCTAACATTTTTCCAATACAAATTAAACATCTTTGTAATACATGGTTAACATTTTTCTATAAACATTTTTTACATTTTTAAAATACAAGATTAATAATTTTTAAATACTTGGTCAATATTTTTTATACATTTTAACATTTGTATAAATGCTTGATAAACAGTTTTCAAATAAAAAGATTAGCATTTTTCTAATACATGGTAAACATTTTTTCTTTACACATTTATCATTTTTCAAACACTTTATTATCATTTTTTAAAACTTATTTAACAATTTTTAAATGGTCTATTAACATTTTTATATACATGATCAAATTTCCTCCTCATCTTTTTAATACATTGTAACATTTTTTTACACATTGAACATTTTTCAAATGCTTGATTAACATTTTTCAAATACTTGTTCAACACGTTTTAAAATGCTTGATTAACATTTTGACATACATGATCAAATTTTTTTCATCATTTTTAGTACATGTTCAATTTTTTTCTGAACACATTTAACATTTTTTAAAAAAAATCAACAATTTTTAAAAAATGGTTAATTAAAATTTTGTGTCTATAATAAAAAAATTCATCATTTTTAATACATGATCAACAATTTTTCTATACACATTCAACAATTTTCTGAATGAATGTTCAATATTTTTCAAGTACTTACTCATAATTTTTCAAATGGTTTTGTAGAGTATTTTTTGGAAGTGTATGAAAACAATGCAAAAAACGATAACAGAAAACAGCAAGAAGAAAAAAGAGGCTGTAACCTGCCCCACGCGTGGGCAGGCCCATCTCGCTCCCCCTTCAGTGAGTTGGAAAGTGGACTCGCTGAAGGCGAGATATAGGGGGCGCAAACCTTGCTGCTATTGCTGTGAAGAAATGGGGAAATATCTTGTGCAACCCATGCACCAAGTTAATAAAATCCAATTTTATGAATGTCAAAAAATTTGAAACAAAAAGTATGTTGTACTAGCGACAAGAATCTGTCATACTACAAAATTTGAGATCCAAATTGAAAACGCAGCATTTGAAACAAAAAAGACAAATTCACCGATGATATAGAAAATGGGCTGAATTCAAGGCCCAGCTTGCATTAGGTACCATTCTCAGCATGATTTGTCTTTTTTTTTTGTTTCTAACTATGTACATTAAATTTGAATCTAAAATATTATACTATGGTAGATATGTGTCATGCTTGCAACCTCACAAAATTGCATAGTTTTTAAATATTTATAAAGTGAGATATGGAGATCGGCGCACCGGTAGCACCAAATTCGCCGTTGCACCAGATACGTTAACCAACGGTCCGATATTCTAAAAAATAGTTTTCAACAGGTTTCAGAGAAACAAAATAAAATTGTGTTTTTCTACTTATTTTTGAAAAATTCACAAATAAAAAAGTTAAAATATTTATTTTAGTGAATTTACAAATTATTGATTAATTTCAAAAGAATTAAAATCCAATAATGTATGTAAATTTAAAAAATGTTCAATTTTAGTAAATAAATGTGAATTAAAAAATGTTTACGAATTATATAATGTTCCTAAATTTTCGAAAGTGTCAAGAAAACTATTCATAAGCTTTATAAAATTGTGAATCTTAAAAATGATCATGAATTTGAAAAATTCAAGCAAATTTCAAATATTCATGGTTTTAAAAAAGTGATGCAAAATGTGCTCGTTGAAAGTTGTGATGTATAATGGCTTGTAGAGTGGTTGATAATGCAATCTTATCTTAAGCTTGCCATGTAACATAGAGATGGCAATAAAAACATGATGTACAATGAGTAATCTCCGAGTCATATCTCTAATAACCAGATATACCTGAACATATGGTGTGATATTATTGCTAAAAGATCATCTCTTAACTAAGAGAAGGCAAGCCTTATTCCTAGTTTTTTCTCGTTCGCCTCAATATTTATCCTACATGGCATTCACAAGGTAACACCACAGTACACACCCTAAGATTCACCCAGATGTAGAACAAAAACTGTGTAACTAGGAGTACCGTTATCTACGATCTTTTCCCAGTGAGAACAAAGAGTCCACGGGAATATCCTGTCTCCCGCTGGTTGCGGGAATCAGTTCGTAAATGCCACAAAACTCTCCCCAACACAACCACCCCCACCCGAACCCTTTACTGTGGTTTAGGTAATGGATGACCCATGTAGACACATCATTTCCCGGTTTTAGGAGCCATCCACCCAGTTTTCCCCTCCTTCCTTTTGCATTGATTCTTACTCTTGATATGTTAGTTCCATTGGACCCTCCGAATCCAATCATGACAAAATGGTGAAGATCATGGACATACCTTTACTCAGAGGAGAGTTGTTGATAACGGGCTATATTATGATGTGGTTATGGATCCTCGATCTGTTATACCCTTTCCCGGAGGCAGAAGGAGGCATGAGGAATTACTAGAAGATCATGTCTCCCATCACTATCCTGCAAACACACGAAGGAAGAAATACGTAGGAGACAATCAACATAGATGGAACCGGATTTCTCTTTCTCTTATTCATAGATGTTGATACATGGGTTACTTTTACAAATATGAGATGACCTTTGAGCTTTTCGCTCTATCCCTTCAAATTCAAGAGTTAGTTTGGTATATGAGCTAGATATGAATTGTGTACTCCCAACGGAGTTAACATCTAGCTCATGCAGCTCAGGGGACACTGATTGTCAGCATCTTTGCGTCCACGTACCCATGACGAGTTCACGACGCAGGCACACACGTCTGCGTGCACGATACACACCTAAATAAGAAATAAGTAGAGTGGCCGCTCTTTGAGCGATATGTGCATGTATTCATACATGTACGTGACACGAGCCGACCGGACATGGCGCACGGCAGGTTTAAATTTAATGGCGCGATAGGCCGGTGCAATACGTTGTTCCGATATCTGAAGGCTGCTGACATACTGGTACTGTTGTGGAATCGGAATGCCAACTTAAAATTTGAGAAGACGAGAAATCAAGAAGGAAAGTGACCCGCGTGCGCTGCTCATGAGTGTTATGCGTGCTACAGTCACTGCGTAGTCTGTCACACGGAGAGGAAGGAATCTTCTCCTCTCCCTTGGCCTACCTCATCTCCTGGCCGCAGATTGTACAGTCATGGTCACCGTCGATGTGGGAGCACGTAGCTAGCAGACGCGACGCCGAGATCGAAATCCTTCGTCCCCGCGCGCGCTCAGCTGCAGGCTCACGTGCCTGTCGACCGCCGGCTTGCGCACGGCTCACCAACACTCGTGCGCGCTCCTCCGTCCGTCGAGTGTCTCCCCGTGCCGTGCGTCCAGCTTGCAAATCAGGGCAGCTGCCACAGCATGCGCCCCTGCCGGTGCTTGCACTCTCCGCCACCACTGGCACCCGCTGATGGACGGAGAGAAGCCCCGAGAGTGGACGGCGACGTGGTCTACAGCCGGGAAGATGCACGGGGAAATCCGATCGAATCTCCTTCCCGTGCGTGCTCCTCCGTCCGTCTCGACGTTTCGTCCCCACTCCCCGGCTAGCTGCTGGGACGACGACGACCGCCGCCCGTGGTCCTAGCTCCTGAGCGCTCAGCGCTCGACTGCTGTCACCGGCGGGCGCGCTCCAAAACGTGACGGACAGGAGGCCGCGACGACCCTAATAATAACTCTTGTACAGCTGTATTGCCGGATAATACATTCTGGCATGGCATCCATCGATCGACTGCCGGCGACGAGGCGAAGCACGGCGGTGCCACTACGTGCGTAGGGTCGTAGGCGTCTGGAGCCACCAACGTACACGCCCGGAAAAGGAACTCCGCTGGTGACCAGCCCACACGGTGGCCAGACGCCTGGACGGTACATTTGCCGGCGCGGAGATATGTACGTACTCACCTCGCAAGCACACCTGCCGCCCCACTGCCCACTGCCCAGATCAGATCGATCCACCACGGCCACGATTCGTACCGTTGCGCGCCATGGCGGCAGTAGTAAAATAACGATCCATCGATCGATGTGCGCAGCTGCGTGCTTATCGGCTCGAGCATGTGTCGGCAGTGACTCGATCCACTAGATAAGAAGGGTTGCATATATGTTAACATGCATAAGGATGGTCATAGTGGGAAGTAATTTAGACTAGTGTCATATGCATGACACTAGTCTAAATTACTACCTTCATAATGCAAAGTAACATAATAGTAGTACTCCCTCTCTCTCAGTTTACAGGACGTGCGCGTACCTTTAGGTCGTCAATTTGACTAACCTAGTACAAGTCATATATTACAAAAAAAATATACCAATATAAACTTCAGATGTT